>NC_092333.1:695842121-696145151 GCF_046630445.1 Rutidosis leptorrhynchoides | reverse complement strand
TTGACCTCTATATGATACATTTTACAAACATTGCATTCGTTTTTAAAAGACAAACTTTCATTACATCGAAAATTGACGGCATGCATACCATTTCATAATATATCCAACTATATTTGACTTTAATAATAATCTTGATAAACTCAACGACTCAAAGGCAACGTCTTTTGAAATATGTCATGAATGACTCCAAGTAATATCTCTAATATGAGCAAATGCACAGCGAAAGATTTCTTTCATAACTGAGAATAAACATGCTTTAAAGTGTCAACCAAAAGGTTGGTGAGTTCATTAGTTTATCATAATCATTCATTTTCATCATTTTAATAAACCACAAGAATTTCATTTCTAGTTCTCATAAAATACGTCTCATGCATAGAGACAAAAATCATTCATATGGATTGAACACCTGGTAACCGACATTAACAAGATGCATATAAGAATATCCCCTATCATTCCGGAAAATCATTCGGACATGATAGAACAACATCGAAGTACTAAAGCATCTGATACTTTGGATGGGGTTCGTTAGGCCCAATAGATCTATCTTTAGGATTCGCGTCAACTAGTAGATTGGTTTACTAAGTCTTAGGTTACCAAGCAAAAAGGGGCATATTCGGCTTTGATCATTCAGCCATATAATGTAGTTTCGATTACTTGTGTTTATTTCGTAAAACATTTATAAAAATTGCGCATGTATTCTCAGCCCAAAAATATAAAGGGTAAAAAGGCAAATGAAACTCACAATCCAATATTTTGTAGTAAAAATATTCATACGACTAAACTAAACAATGCAGGGTTGGCCTTGGATTCACGAACCTATATCAAGTATATATATTAACATATATAATTGTAAACGAATAATTTCACCTATTAATTATATAATATTTATATATTTATTGTTTGTAGTTTATATAGAATTTTTACTAAATCTCGATGTATATTTTATTTATATCTTAAATTATACGTTATATATATATTTATTTTATATATAATAAAAATTAATATTTATTCATACAGTTATATTAATATATGTGTATAAGTATTTAATAATTTGTTATATGTAATATTTTTATAATAACTGTTAATATGTTTATTCAATATTTTATGTAATACAATATAATTATGTATCAAATATGTTTTTATGTATTAACAATAATATTAATAATAAAATAATGTTTAATGATAAAAATAATAATAATACTAATAATGATAAATAAAATGATAGTTTTAATAAAAATGATAACTTTATTAGTAATGAAAATTTTAATAAAAATATTATCTTTAATAATAAATGATAATTTTAATAATAATAATAATAATAACAATAATAATAATAATAATGAATAATAATAATAATAATAATAATAATAATAATAATAATAATAATAATAATAATAATAATAATAATAATAATAATAATAATAACAACTATAATACTAATAATCTTGCAACTAATGTTAATAATATTAATAATAATAATAATAATAATAATAATAATAATAATAATAATAATAATAATAATAATAATAATAATAATGATAATGATAATGAATAATAATTATAATAAAAATAAAACTATAATAAAAAAGACTACCTCAATGTATCTAGGCTTTAAAAACAAATAAATGTCGCTGCTTGGGCTCGAACCCGCGACCTCGCGCTTACTCGCAAACATCCTTAATCATTCCTCTGATTCTGTTTATCTAATTTAATTCGCTACTCAGGCACTTTAACCCGTTTTAATGAGCCCAAAAGTTAACTAAATCCTTGGCCCAACTACACAATTTAATACGGCCCAACTATCTAACTTATATAAACCTAATCAACGGCCCAACTCTCTTCAATTGATAATAATAATAAAAAAAAATGCATCATGTTGGAATCGAACCCGGAACCTTTTGTTTAAACACAACACTCCTAACCAACTGAGCTAATTTGTATTTCCTGATTTATAACACAACTAAATCCTTAAAACCCTTAACTTCGATTATGGCATTTTCCCCTAAAACAAAGTTGCTGTAATCTTTCTCCCTTTTTTTTCCATAATCATAAACATGTCATTCATCATCATCATTATCATCCTTTTAATCATCCTATCCTTATCACGATCCTTATATTATCATCACCATACATCTATCCTCAACAATTTATTATCATAACCATTATAATTTATTCAACGTATCAATCCAAATCATAAAGTTGAAGTTGGGTCACTGCCCCAACTGCACCACTAGTACTGACGTGATAGAAAAAAAAATATGGAGTCCCAATTGGCATTCTTTTATTCAACTGATTTCTTCTTCTTCTTTTTTTATCAATAGGCATGTGGGGTTTTTGTATATTGAAAATGTCGGCCATTATAGTGATAATGTGTACCACTTGATGCATTATATATTACGGAGTACTATGCTATCTTAAAGTTGAACAAGTTGTACACATGTTCTTCTCTTTTCCATTTCATTAAAGTGTTCAAGATTGTGGGTTTGTGTTTAATTAGAATCATAAACAGAAATGGTAGGAATTTTAATTGGTTCGGCTGAGCATTCAGTTTATATGGGGTTTATAATTCGCGAATGAAGAAGAAACGAAAAGGTGATGAAGGTGGTGGTTTAAGATCATTGTGTGATGGCGGGTGTAGGAAAACGATGGTGAACAATGGAGTTAAGAGTGGTGATTCACTAATGGAAATAGAGTATGAATACCCAAAACTTATAAGGTAAACCTGATTGAGTAACTTCTTTTTTTCAACACAACACAAATATGAAACAAGCTCTAATACTTCTAGTCCCTCATAATCGAAGAATTTTATGATGATCGTTTTCTTCCTAAAGATGAAGGTGAGGGAAATCATTTGTTAGATGAGATGGTTATGTGAAGTCAGAGATGATGTTCGAGAAAAGAAAATGAGAAATAAAGTTAAGGTGTATAAGGTAAAGGGTGATTCAAGTCGTTACCCGAATATGAAATCATAAGCGTAGCAGCTGCATTCGATGGTGGCAGTAGTGATGGTAATTGATGGTGATTTTCGATTGGTATTAGTTGTTGTAGCAAGAAACGGGAACAAAAATGATGGCGATTGTGGTGGCTCTCGATTTGTGATGGTGGTGATTGCAGGTTAATTCACGAAAGAAAAGAAAATAAAGAGATATGTGATTGGAATTTTTTTTTTTTGGTTCCATAACATAAAGTAATTGAGTTTGATTTATTGAGTGAAAAGACGACATGAAATATTCATTCCAGGAAAGCAGATAACGAAAGGCAACTGATTTTGTATTTTTCTGATTTTAATTCTTCCTCAATTTCCTATATAATACGCGAATTCTTATGTTGGGTACGTGAGTGAGATGGACAGCTAACACACTTAGGATATAAACAAAGTTATATAAAGTTTGAAAGGGATAGTAACATATTCGCGTAATTAGTTGATATATTAGATGTGATTATTAATAAATATAAATGCAAATATATTAACAATAATAATACTTTCAATATTATTCATAATGATAAAAATACTAATAATAATAATAATAATAATAATAATAATAATAATAATAATAATAATAATAAGAGTAATAATAAGTCACAGCAATAATAATATTAGTGAAAATGATAATAATAACATAACATTATTAATGATAATAATAATAATACTACAATTAGAATTAACTTGTAATTACATTACATATATTAATATTACAATTCATTAATTATGTAAGATCTATTAATTGTATAATATATAATTTAATATTTATACACTATATATATATATATATATATATATATACATATATATATACATATTACAATATACGTTTAATTATAATCATACACAAAAATCATATCTATATATATATATATATATATATATATATATATATATATATATATATATATATATATATATATAGATTCATTTTAAATTGCTCTTAGTTATTTTATATCTTATTTTACATATTTAATTCTAATATTTAAATTATATTTTATAATTTCAAATTATTTCATATATTTACATTTATATATATAGATACATATTTATTTACAAACAGTTGTTCGTGAATCGTCGGAACTGGTCGAAGGTCAAATGATTTCATAAACTAGTTCAAAAATTTTGAAATTCAATTTAATAATCTTTGCTTATCATGCTGAAACCATATAAAGATTAAGTTTAAATTTGATCGGAAATCTCCGGGTCGTCACAGTACCTACCCGTTAAAGAAATTTCGTCCCAAAATTTGATTGGGATGGCCATGACTAACAATAAATATGTTTTCATGACTCATACGAGTTGGAATTTAAAGCTCTATCACCAGTGAGTAATAAAGATAAGATAATTCGATTATTCGGAAAGTACGAATGAAGCTATCACCAAAGAGTGAAATGAGAAAGATAAGTTTCAGCATAACTTTTTGAATAGTCATGGTTGAATTCCGGAATTCAAGGGATTCAGAAGAAAATCTTCGAAACAAAATTTGATTCTTCAGTAATTAAGGAAATAGAATCTTCTTTGGTTAAATGCGATAATCTGTTTTGATTGCCTTGTCGGATATTTCACTATAAATCCACCCTCTTTATTATATTTTGAAGTTCCATCCTTTTGCTTTCTCTTCCCGACTGTAAGTAGCAAGTAATGGTCCGGAACTCATAGATATGCAGTTTCAAATGAACATGATTACTGTTCTAAGAGAGAGATTGTAATAGCACGATCTTGATTGGTTAATATACCAAAATTCAAGAGAAAGGATAGAACTATCAAGAAATTATGTTCTTGATATGTTTATATATTAGATAGAATGTAAGAGTCATGTAACATGGCACATGATGACGTTATGATCTGTGAATCATCATGTTTCATTAGAAACTCAGCATGACTTACTGTAATATAATCATGTTGATCAAGTGTCATTATATTATACTAACTCATGCATCAATTTCCAACACTACTTCAAAACATTCATATTTTAAATTCGAAGGTTTACAGAATATAGAAACTAAAACAGTTTCCTTTTATGAGATAACACAGATACTGCGGAGAGATAATTAATATCGGACGAGAATATTTATGAAGATATCTTCAGAAATATTGAGGATATTAATAATGAAAGATATGATAATATCTTAGAATTTTAGAATCCAATTGTGATGAAGAAATTCATTCACAATGATTTAGAGCGATTAAGGAGCAATGTATTCGTTAAAGGTTTCATCAGGAACATAATCATCATGATTCTTTATGTACAAGTTTAGTCCTTGTGATTTGTTCAGAGTTTCAGGATGAGAGATCATAATTCTAAGGGATAAATGTTATATGTATATATAATTTTTGATGTAAAAACGCTGCGAGATTTAAAATACTGATTGCTGATTTCCCGATACTTGGTATGGAAATTCTCGTTACAAGATGCGGATAGGGTTTTGATAAATATAATGATTTTTCGAAAAGTCAAAGATCGACGAAGTTGTTGGTAAGTTTACTGCTAATGTGGTGGAATATAAACAATTTCCTGGTAACGATACAAGAGCAAGCACATATATCAAGGTTATAATAAGGCTAATTCAAAAGAAAGTCGAAGTTGATTTGCCGGAGCTGTGACAAAATTGGCTAATTTGAAAAGGAATTGCAAAGTGATTTTTGGTAATAACAACGTTAGAGGAATTAGCACAGATACGTGTTAAACGTTTACTCAGATTTCGTAAGTTTTTCAGGTGCATAACTATATGTATCAATTTTTTTCTTCCGTAGGTAAAGTGCGGTTGGTTCATCCTTTCGATTGAGGTGTTTTCAAGAATCATGAAAGGTTTGAACGCAGATTGTAATCGTCAAGATACAAATGAGGTTTAAGATGAGATCAAGTGGCAAACTTGAAGAAATGTTTAGTTTCATATGTTATAATCAATATTTTAATTCATTTTAGTTGTCCAATGTTGACAGTCCATAGTTAGCAGTCCACAATTTGTAGTTCAACAATTCATATATAGTTTAATATATAATATTCGAATTAGTTAATACGTATCGTGACCCGTGTACATGTCTCATACTCGATCACAACTCAAATTATATATATTATTATAGAATCAACCTCAACCCTGTATAGCAGACTCCAGCATTACTGCACATAGAGTGCCTATGGTTATTGCAAATAATATATATAGATGCGTCGATATGATATGTCAAAATCTTGTATACGTGTCCCGATATTTAAAGTGCGTAAAATAAATAACAGAAATTAGATGACGATAAATAAAGTGCGTAAAGTAAATAACAGAAATTAAATGACGATAAATAAAATTGCGATAATTAAATTGCGATAAATAAACTGTGATAAATAAAATGTAATCAGTTAGCTAGGAACAATTAGCGTGGATTCTTAACAAAGTTCTTCTCATATTTAATTTGTTTGTTTCTAACAAATTTTATTTTGTCCAACGTTTTCTTCATTATGCCACTTGTTGGATTCTGATATGTCAAAATCCAAATATGAAATTGAAAGAAAATGGTTATTCTGCGGTGAACGGATACGTATATCTGTGGATGTAAGCAGAATAGTAAATGACTGTTGAATCAGATTCGAAGAATGTACAGTGTAACTTATTAAGGTGAAATCTAAATATTCCTCGGGTATTACCTACCCGTTAAAATATTTTCACCATTAACAGTTTGTACAAAAGAATTTTTAATTGCATTCTTTATGAAAACATATATACATATATATTTTCTTCAGATGTAATCATGGATTTAATGAGTTAATATGATATTAATCTCATTTGATTTATCGTTAGAACTAGAACACATGATCTCTAAAACATTAGAAATTATATAATCGTCATGTAGAACGAAGATAAATGATGTAGAACGATTCGTAGAACGATGATTATGCTCGAGGTACATAATGAGATGTTGAGGCGTGTGATGTTGAATCTTGGGTTGTTGGTGGTATTGGTATTGATGTTGGTGATACTGTTGGTAATACTGTTGGTGTCGATGATGTTGCTGAAGCTGGTACGTTTTGCACCATATTTTCCAAGGCTAAAACTCGGGCGTAAAGTTCGTTGACTTATTCTATTATTCCGGAATGATTGTCACTCGAAACGAGCGGATGAATAAGGTTTAGAATTTTAGATAGAATATAATCGTGGTGAGATACTCTGAAAATGAGAGAGTAATTGGTATTACGAACAGGTTCGCCGGTAAGTGCGTCAGGTTCTTCGTCAAGAGGGCAATTTGGTTGGTGGAAAGGATCGCCTTCTTCGCGTCTCCATTGATTAAGTCGACTACGAACCCATCTCCAATTCATCCAGAATAGATGATGGCTAATTGATTGATTCATTTCGATTACACTGTTTTCGGAGCTCGAGTGGAAATCCATATCGGAATAGCTGTCGGAATAACTATCGGAATAGCTATCAAAATCTGAGGGACTCGAACTGGTTGAGGGATTCATCTCGTACGATCAGATGAAGTATTTTCGATAAGAAATAGATTATAGGAAGTAGATTAGTACCCTGCAATACATAATTTACATATGCATATATAATACTAAAATCCCATAAGTTACGGAGGAATCTACGGAAGCTGTCAGGTAAAGGTAACAATAATAGATACGCTAAGATATGAATTTATCTATACACTGTCTATGCAATAGAGGCAGTAAGACGTGTCTAGACTTTAAGGATGATAAGAAAATAATTTTTCGATACTAAATGATAAGAAAAACTTTTGACATGCAGACATAATCGAAGTCCAGACTCACTAATGTATCTAAACAACTATCAGTTAGACACACTAATGCAAGACCTGGTTCGCTAAGGCCACCCCTCTGATACCAACTGAAAGGACCCGTCCTAATTCATCTGGACGAGTACATTACATTTGGTTATGAAACGACCCTGGATTTTCCAACGTTTATTTATTAATAATTGTTATTATTAATACGTGTGATAAAACGAATGTATGTTATTACATTTACATGTTGCCATGATTGCCCGAACTTGACTTTAATTGCCCGAAACGTCTTTGTGACACCCGAAACTTTCACGAATAATATTTTTAGATATTATTTGCATTCATGATTAATTTTATTAATCATTTTAATTAACTAAGGTTGTTAGTTAGTTACTTGGACTTTTAATTGGATTAACTTGTTAATTACATTCATACTTGGGCTTTTATTTGAACTTGGGCCTTTACTAGTGTTATTGGACTTTAGAAGCCCACCCTACATTATTAATGGACTTATTAGCCCAACACTACTTGTAAGTATCAAGTTAAATGGAAACTAGTTAGTTAACTTGACTTGGAATCTAGTTTGTCCATAATCCCGATGAACTAACACTTATTATCCAAATTTTATGAGCTTTACATGTATAAACCTAGTGGACTTATCCCTCCCCCTTGGAACCCCTCCTAACCGTCGGCCATAGGCCTCATTTAGTGGTGTTTTAATTTTTTTTTACACTACATACTCACTAGTATTCATTTTACTCTTTCATTCTTCACACACACACTTCAAACTCACTTTCAAATTTCTCTCTTTTCTCTCTAACACTTGTAAGTAACAATAGCTTTTTCTTCTTCTTCTCCTCTTGTAAAAACCGAATTCCATATACACATATCATCATCATATTTGTTCTCTAATATTGTATAATTACTTGATACTTGTTAGATGTTATTGTTACTTTGTTACTTGTTCTTGTTATTACTTACTTACATGTTTAAGAATCAAACTCTTTAGTTTGATTCTCCATAATATCTTGTATTTTTCAAGAACAAAAGAACATAAACTTACTAGTTTATGATTCTACATTTATTGTTTCAAAAGATCAAAGTTCATGTGTTGAAAGCATACTTGTGATTCATGAAATAAACTTCAAAGTTTACTTTCCTTAAAGATCAAGCTTAGGCTTGAATCTTTAAAGTATGCAACTCATGAACTCATTAACTTGTTTAAATTAGTTTGTTATTTATTTACTTGCACTTTAATTTCATGTTTGTTAGTTTAAATGGTCAAATACTACAAGTTAGTCTTGATCTCATTTCTCTTGAACTAAAAGTTAACTTTACTAGTTCAAGAACATGTAAATGAAACTTTTTAATTATAACTTGGTACACTTATGGTAGATCTAAACTTTTGAGTCTTGGATCTTCAAGATCAAACTAAGAACTATGTTCTACAACTCAAGATCTTGATTTCATAAGTTTACTTCAAGTTTGTAACTTGTTTTTACTTTTAAAGTTCATGTAAGTGTTAGATCTAAGACCTTGATGTAACTTTGGTTCATCAACTTCATACAACTCTTAAGTGAGTTGATCTACATGTCTTAGACTCACATTTGTGTCATAATTGTCAAGATTTAGTTAGTATTACTTTTACATTTCATGTATGTGTTAAATCTAAGACTTTGATGAAACTTTGGTTCATCAAAACACTTGCAACACTTAAGTGAGTTGTGCTTCATGTCTTAGACTTGCACTTGGGTTATGATGGTCAAACCTTGGTCAAGATGATTCAAACACATCAATGAGTTGTACACTTGAAGCTATATGCATCAAGGATGAGAACCATGAAGAACATCAAGCACCAAGACCACCGGAACTCACTTTTAACTTCCTGTTTTCTGTTTACAGCCCTCTGTCCTACTGTTTCTGTAATATACCAGTAGACCTGGGCTACTGAGACCTTTATTTTAAAATAGATATTTTTGAGTAGATAACTTTTCATATAAGACTCGTCTTAATCCGAGTTACGGTTTAGGATTTATGGCCCTCCGATAGTCACTATGTCCTTTAACGTTGTGCAGAAATTTCTGACCTACTCGCACTTAGACCGTCGCCACGGTCAAACGAAGACGAGTTTGCTTCTGTAAATTTTACCTCACTTAAAGGACTCATATACGGAGCCATGGCCACTGGTCTCATCTTAATTCAGTAAGGGTAGAGGCCATGGTGACTGAATAAATCAGCCTTTGTTTTAAACTACTTTCATGAACGAAACTTACTTTACGCCTTTTGTTTGATGATGAATGATGATGACCCTTAAGACCTTATTTACATACTTTTAAACCTATTAAGATGATTTACTGACTTAGTACTATTTGACTTAGGTTGAGGACTCGTTGGACCTTTCGGACCGATTACTTGCACACTTTTCCCGACTCGACTTTTACCGCTACTTTATCATTGTGAGTTATAGCATTCCCTTTTTACTTTAACTTATTTTGGGAACTGAGAATACATGCGGATTTTATGTTTTACATACTAGGCACGAGTACTTAAACTTATATATGTATGGGTTATATAACGGCAGAAACATTCCCTTTAGCTCGGTAACGTTTAATCATTGGTTTTTGAACCGTGAACGCGAATCTTAGATATAGATCCATAGGGTTTGACATCCCCACTCGGGCTAGTAGCGCTAGCATTTAACGAGTGTTTAATACTTCGTAAACATATGCACTTGCCAAGTGTACTTTCAGGGGGTATAAATGTTAAGTTAGTTACCAAGTGCCCACGGTTAACATATACATTATCATACTGTTTTGAAACGCTCTTTGTAGCACTGAAATCTCGTGGCCTACCTTACTTACTGTTATACTTAAACTATAGCTCACCAACCTTTGTGTTGACGTTTTTAAGCATGTTTTTCTCAGGTGCTTGAGGTTAGCTTCCGCTGTGTACTAGTCGTGCTGTAGACACCCGCTGCTTAGAGTTGTTATCGCATGAACTACTTTATTTTGCATTCAAACATTAGTACTTTTGAACTATGACTTGTAACGACCGTTGTGGTCACATACACTTATTATTTGCTTCTACTTAGTGAAGCATTCTTTTGGATTGTAAAACATTCGATGTTGGTTTAGACATCACTTTATTAATGAATGCAAACTCTTTTTGAAAACGCATATAGTACTTAACCTTGTAATGATCCTGTTGTTGATGATTCATACACGATGGTTTTGTACGGGGCATCACATTTGGTATCAGAGCATTGGTTGTAGGGAATTAGGTTGCATTAGTGAGTCTAAGACTGACCCGAGTAGGATTCACTAATAGGACTAATCTACAACTTGCCAGTTTACTTGTTTCCGCTGAACTTACTGCATGCTGCTGTTTACTTTTACTGCTATATGCCGTATGCTATTACATGATTTCACTACTGCATGCTATTACTTGCTTTCGATTGCATGCTACTTTCGTACGATTTGCTGTTATTGCCATGACATTTACTGTTATACCTGATTTAAACTGTTGGCCTAATACGTGTTTGCTTTATGACTTACTGACATGGAAAATTTATTTTTCCTTGTTCAGATGTCGGATGTACCACCTGCTATCGTTTTGGGCAGTTTAGACTCGTCAGCCACTCCGCCTACCACCGTTGCCGATCCACCGATCCCGATACGCACGAGTGACCCCGGTGCTTCATCTTCCAGGACTAGCAGCCAGCCGCCTGCACCATTGACTACTTCTGATGGACACGTGGGCCCTACAGAGATTCAAGCTCCGTCTGCTCCCGGATCCTCGGAGTCACATCCCCGCATCGGTGGTGTTGTGATCCCCGCAGAGTTCGGAGAAGGGCCATTCCGTAACCATATGCGCATGCCGTGCCGACGCGCTCCAGATGGACGTTTAGTGCCGATTCCGCCATTCAGATACAGAGAGATGTTGGCCGCCTTCGGACTGCCAGTTCAGCCACCTGTGTCACCACCACATGATTCGGATGACTCATCATCCGCCGATTCTTCATCAGATGATTCTTCATCAGACTCCAGTGACGACGAGGACCCTGCTGATATACCTATACAGGCACCCTCCACCCCGCCGAAGAAGCGGTACCGTCCTGATGGCACCGTTATTCCAGGGGTGAATGGAGGTCGTGCTTTCACTGACGCTTTTGGTCGGCATCGGAGGGTTATTGCCCGTAAGCGGCTTGTGCCGTACCCTGCTGACCCACTCATACGTAAGGCACCTCGTTACGTGCTGACTATTTCTGGAGCCGGGACGTCTGCACCTCATTTTGTGAGGTCTGCACAACCCACACCACCGGCATCACTCGCTCCACCCACACCACCGGCCCCACCTGCACCACCAGCACCGCCCGCCCCACCAGCTCCCACTGTCGAGGAATTGACAAGGGAGGTGAGAATCTGAAACACCGGCCATTTTTTTTTTAAATACATAGCGGAAGACTTTATTAACAAACACAATATAAGTCACGTCATTACGTTTAAGTTTACACAACGGTGTTACGTTATCACAAAACATTATTTATACAAAAGTCCACATCAGAGTTGGGTTGTCAAACATGTCTTTTGCAACAGCACCCATCCCGACTAGCAGTACGTAAACCTGCAAGGGGAGAATATGTGGGGGATTAGCGCACCGCTAAGTGAATGGAATCTATCTAACAGATATAGCTTAAGTCACACACAAGCTATATACTAACAACAACACATGCTAACTATCAACTAGCATACAATAAGACAATACGAGGATCGGCGGCTTGTACGAGCACACGACTCCTAGCTGATCGGACTTGAGTCTACCGATAGTCCCTGCTACTCAATTCACAGTATAGTTATCCAGATGCAGGGGATGCATCATTCACACTATACTCTACAATCAGTAGCCTATGGACCCAACCTCCCCTAGGCACGGTTGACCTCATACGGACTCTAACCTCTCCTAGGCACGGTCTCGAGTCCCCAGTCTCCCTAGGCCCGACTGGTGCCATTCACACAGTGTACACATAATTCACATACAACATCAGGCATACTATATTATTCTAACATGGCAATTTCTACACTATGCAAGGTAAAAGAGTCAACCACAGTAGCATGATATGCTACTTAAATTCTATCCGGAGATAGACCCACTCACCAATTACCATCAACTGCTCAGTTATTATTTCTGAGCTTCCTCCTTGTCCTTATAACCTGAGAACAACACAAACAAAGTTAATGTACATATCCAATAAATAATATAATCATTTCATACAATTAACTAGGTCATAACACCATATATTCATAATTTTATGAGTCTACATCATGACTCTACTCAATAATGGCATACAGGTGCGTGCAAAACACGACATACACACTAAAACTCCTTTTTCGGCCCAAAAATAGTTTGATCTAGTTTCTTAAAAGTTCACCATTGAAAAGTATTCTTTATTACGATTCTAACGATAGTTTATTCATCAAAAACGGAGTTACGTTTTGAAAGTTACGCTCGTTTCAATTTCATAAAAGGTACTGTAGCAAATAGTGGCACTGTAGCAACTCGGTACTGTAGCAAATAGTGACACTGTAGCAACTCGGGAACTGTAGCAATTCGGTACTGTAGCAAAATACTGTAGCAACTGGGTTTCGAACAAAAAACGCTGATTTCGAACATTTTTCCCCAAAAACTCAATTTTTGAGCGATTTTGATCAAATTTTAAGCACATGGAAGCTACTAAACATATATACAACCTATTTCTAACATCAATTAACACATACAAACACATAATATGAAGATTCAAGCTCAAAATTCATCAAAAACCCATTTACACCCAAAACCCAATTTCCAACAAGATTAATACATAAATCATTGTAATACTTACCTTAAGATGATCACAAGAACACAAGGAATCGATTGCTAACTTCAATTAATCCAAAAGCTCACAAAATTAAATTAGGGTTTTCAAGGAGGTGAAAGTTAGGTACGGGGTGTTTTTAGAGAGAAGGTGAAAATGAGATAAATGAGCAGCTCTTAGACACTTATTTGGGGTTAAAATCCCATACCCCATCACACACGGGTATTTACCAGTTATTTAAAATCTTTCGCACAAGATTAGGTAGCCCAAACGAGGTCCAAATAAAATAAACAAACCTGTTCTGGGACCCTTGTCACAAACTGGTCACAACACAATTATAATAAAACACTAATAAAATAATTAAAATAAAAGCACTTAAGACTAAGCACAAACCCTAAGGGCAAAATAGGCAACTTACAACTAGCTCGGGTTTCAGTCTGTTACAAATCCACCCCCCTTAAGAAGATTCCGTCCTCGGAATCTGGTCTTGGTCAAACAAACGAGGATAGCATTTTCTCATCAACTCTTCCGTTTCCCACATAAGATTAGATCCCAAACTGTGTTTCCACTCAATCAACACCATCGGAATCTCTTTCTTTCTCAGCTTAGTCACCTTTTGGTCAACCACACGGACCGGCTCTTCCACCAATTTCTTATTCAAATCGACCCTTAAATCTTCTAAAGGAAGAAGTTGTGTTTCATCGTCGACTTTACACTTACGAAGATAACATACGTTGAATGTATTATGAATACCAGCTAACTCTGGCGGAAGATCTAACACCACAGTCTGATCATTCAACACTTCACTGATCGGAAACGGACCAATAAATCTCGGTGCTAACTTACCACGTTTACCGAATCTGATAACCCCTTTCCACGGCGAAACTTTCAGATACACTCGTTCACCCACATTAAAGGTTACCGGACGTCTATGCGGATCAGCATACATTTTCTGTCTATCTCTAGCGGCTTTCAACTTTTCTCTCGCAATTGTAACTTTTTCGGCTGTCATTTCAACAATTTCGGGACCTGCAAACTGTTTCTCCCCGGCTTCTAACCAACAAGTTGGAGTTCTGCAACGACGACCGTATAACATTTCATAGGGCGGCATCCCTATACTCGAATGATATGAATTATTATATGCAAATTCGACCAACGGCAAATGTGTATCCCACGAACCACCGTATTCTAACACACAAGCCCTTAACATATCCTCCAAAGTCTGTATCGTTCTTTCACTCTGACCGTCTGTCTGAGGATGATAAGCTGTACTTAAATTCACATGTGTACCCAAATTCTGTTGAAGACTATTCCAAAAATTCGACACAAATCTGGAATCTCTGTCTGAAACGATCGATAATGGCACACCATGTCGACTAACTATCTCATTTATATACAATTCGGCTAACTCACTTAACGAAGCTGTTTCACGAGTAGCAAGAAAATGAGCACTTTTAGTTAGGCGATCCACTATTACCCAAATCATATCATGTCTTTTCTGAGTTCGAGGTAATTTGGTCACAAAATCCATCGTTATATGTTCCCATTTCCACTCTGGAATCTGTAACTGACATAACGAACCATAAGGTTTCTGATGTTCGGCCTTCACTTGAGCACATATATGACACTTTTCGACATAACGGGCGATATCTGATTTCATTGTTGGCCACCAATACACTGTTTTCAAATCATGATACATCTTATTACTACCCGGATGTACTGTCAATCTGGATTTGTGAGCTTCCGTCATGATTAAATCCCTCAAATCTCCAAGCTTAGGCACCCAAACACGATTGTTTAAGGTCTTTAGTCCACGTGAGTCATCAATTAAGTCCACTTTTCGTTTGGTCATTTGTTCAGGTTTAATATGTTCGTCCTCTAAAGCACAGGCCTGAATGGTTTTTAAGCTGTTAATCAAATCTGAAGTTATATTCAAACGAAGAAATTTCACATTTTCACTTGACTTTTTACGACTTAGCGCATCTGCAACCACATTTGCCTTACCCGGATGGTATTTAATTTCACAATCGTAATCTTTGATCAACTCTTGCCATCGTCTCTGACGCATATTCAATTCTTTCTGTGAGAAGATATACTGCAAACTCTTGTGATCTGTACATATAACACAATGGGTTCCATACAAATAGTGTCTCCACAGTTTCAAAGCAAACACTACTGCAGCCATTTCAAGATCATGGACTGGATAATTCTTCTCATGAACTTTCAGCTGTCGCGAAGCGTAGGCGATTACTTTATCTCTTTGCATTAATACACAACCCAACCCAGCATATGATGCATCACAGTATACCACGAAGTTGTCTGAACCTTCTGGTAAAGCTAACACTGGTGCCTGACACAGTAGCTGTTTCAAAATCTGAAAAGCCTTTTCCTGTTCATCAGTCCATCGAAAGACTACATCTTTACGAGTCAACTTAGTCAACGGACCCACTATTTTCGAGAAATCCTTGATAAATCTGCGATAATAACCGGCTAATCCCAGAAAACTCTTAATCTCAGTCGGAGTCTTCGGAGAATTCCAATTCATTACCGCTTCTATCTTTGTCGGATCAACTTTTATACCTTCGGCACAAATCACATGACCCAAAAACTGCACTTCACGTAACCAAAATTCACACTTTGAAAATTTTGCAAATAGTTGTTCACGTTTCAACATGTTCAAAACCTGTCTCAGATGTTCAGCATGTTCACTTTCGGTCTTTGAATACACTAGTATATCATCTATAAACACAATCACAAACTTATCTAAGAATGGGCGACACACTCTATTCATTAGATCCATGAAGATTGCTGGCGCATTCGTCAACCCAAACGGCATGACAAGAAATTCATAATGACCATACCTTGTTCTGAACGCTATTTTCGGTATATCTGATTCAGCAACACGAACCTGATGATATCCGGATCGTAAGTCTATCTTAGAAAAGAATGAAGCACCCTGTAACTGATCGAACAAATCGTCTATTCAAGGTAACAGATACTTATTCTTCACTGTTCTTTTGTTCAATTCACGATAATCAATACACATACGCATTGACCCATCTTTCTTTTTAACAAACAATACCGGAGCACCCCACGGTGAAGAACTCGGTCGGATAAACCCACGATCTAATAGTTCTTGAATCTGTGACATCATTTCACGGATTTCAGACGGCGCTAATCGGTATGGAGCTTTTGCAACTGGAGTTGTTCCAGGAACCAATTCAATCTTATATTCAACTTCCCTTACCGGCGGCAGACCTGGTAACTCATCTGGGAACACTTCGGGAAATTCTGATACTATCGGAATATCGGCCACTGTTTTCTTTTCTTTCTTTGCATCAATCACATATGCAAGAAATGATTCACAACCCTTTGCCATCGACTTTTTCGCTTTCATCATGGTTATCAACAGAAAATTATACCCTCCCCGCTCCCCTCGGGCCACAACACGGGTTCCATCGGTCGAACGAAAGGTAATCATTTTCCTATCACACTTAATATTAGCCCTAAGCGAGCTCAACCAATCCATTTCTAGTACTACATCAAAGCTAGGAATAGGTAACACTAAACAAGTCACCGGGAAAGACTTCCCTTCAATCTCTATACAAACCCCAGTCACATAGGTTGTGACGGGTGTGGTCTTACCATCAGCTACTTCTACACTAACCGGCTTGGGTAACATAGTAGCTGGTAAATTCAACTTAGCACAGAAATCTAGGGACATAAAACACCTATTGGCACCACAATCAAACAATACGCGAGCAGGTATTGAGTTAATTAGAAACATACCGGTGATTACTTCGTCGTTTGCCACAGCATTTTCCACCGACATCTGAAAAGCTCTAGCCTCTGCTATTGGAGGGTTCTTCCTCTTCTGCCCACTCGAGGCAGTTGACCCTCCAGCTGATGCTGAACGCGCCCCTGACCCTGCCCCGGAACTACCACTCTTTGACGGACAACTAATTGCACGATGCCCTGGTTTGTGACAACTCCAACACACACTATTCGGATACGGGCATGCTGAAGACTCATGCCCAACAACACCACACTTTAAGCATCTTCTTGTAGCCTCAGAACACTGACCACTGTGAGAAGATCGACACGTGTGACACCAATTCCCTTTACCTGATCCAGATCCAGTACTACTCTGACCACTTTTACCCTTCGATTTAAACCCACTAGACTTCTTGAATTTAGATCCTGATTGACCAGATACTTGCCCACCTTGTTGTAGCACATTACCAAACATTCTGTTTCTGGCAGCCTGAACATCACTTTCTACCATCTTAGCCATCACAACAGCTTGAGACAATGATGTAGCTGTTCTAACAAAAGTTCTGTACTCAGGCAGAATGATATTAACAAAATGCTGGATACGAGACGCTTCGTCTGGCACCCATTGTTGTACAAACCTCAGTTTATCCATAAACTTCTCTACTACCTCATCGATCATCATTTGAGGTGTCATCTTCATTTCAAGAAACTCAGTCTTGATTCGGTTCATATCAAATGGATTACAATATTGTTCACACACCTTCCCATGAAACTGCTCCCATGTGATCATACTCACTTGCTCTTTTGATATACTAGAAATCAAAGAATCCCACCAAATCATAGCCCTACCTTTCAACAGTCTACTAGCATATGTTACCTTCAGCTCGGGTTCACACTGACACGCTTCAAATACCCTTTCAACTTCTCGCAACCAATTGAGAGTTACAGTCGGATCAGTACTTCCAGAGAACTCGGAGGGTTTGCAATCACGGAAGTTCTTATACGTACATCTTTTGGGTGGTTGCATGTAAGGTTAATGGAACATTTGCATTTGGTATGGATTCATCATCATGGGATTTTGGTAAGTAAAGGTGTTTTGTGGTGGCATATAATATTGGTTAGGTATTTGATTCTGAAACTGGTTCTGGGGCACATTAGGTATCGTTTGGGATTGCGCGGTTGGGAATCCAGGTGGTGTATCATCATTTCCAGAATGCCTCACCAATTCAAGCTCATTAATTTTGTCCTCGGCCTCTTTTAGCTTGCTTTCTAACTGAAGGATGTAACTACTCTGATCATCATCTGACTCAACACCTTCTTCTGGTGCTCTAAATGTTCCGGGGTTTGATGGGCCAGTTGCGTTTCTATCAGCCATACCTGTGCTACAAAACAGCTCACACAAAAGCTTAGTGGATAACAGTTAGTTCAATCAAAACTAACACACGTATATCCTATTTTCACTTAGCCCCCACTCCCACAGACATGTTTGACTTGCCTCAGGGTTTGGAAACAAAATACGCGCACGTATTTGCTGCCAAACCATGCTCTGATACCAACTTGAAACACCGGCCATTTTTTTTTTAAATACACAGCGGAAGACTTTATTAACAAACACAATATAAGTCACGTCATTACGTTTAAGTTTACACAACGGTGTTACGTTATCACAAAACATTATTTATACAAAAGTCCACATCAGAGTTGGGTTGTCAAACATGTCTTTTGCAACAGCACCCATCCCGACTAGCAGTACGTAAACCTGCAAGGGGAGAATATGTGGGGGATTAGCGCACCGCTAAGTGAATGGAATCTATCTAACAGATATAGCTTAAGTCACACACAAGCTATATACTAACAACAACACATGCTAACTATCAACTAGCATACAATAAGACAATACGAGGATCGGCGGCTTGTACGAGCACACGACTCCTAGCTGATCGGACTTGAGTCTACCGATAGTCCCTGCTACTCAATTCACAGTATAGTTATCCAGATGCAGGGGATGCATCATTCACACTATACTCTACAATCAGTAGCCTATGGACCCAACCTCCCCTAGGCACGGTTGACCTCATACGGACTCTAACCTCTCCTAGGCACGGTCTCGAGTCCCCAGTCTCCCTAGGCCCGACTGGTGCCATTCACACAGTGTACACATAATTCACATACAACATCAGGCATACTATATTATTCTAACATGGAAATTTCTACACTATGCAAGGTAAAAGAGTCAACCACAGTAGCATGATATGCTACTTAAATTCTATCCGGAGATAGACCCACTCGCCAATTACCATCAACTGCTCAGTTATTATTTCTGAGCTTCCTCCTTGTCCTTATAACCTGAGAACAACACAAACAAAGTTAATGTACATATCCAATAAATAATATAATCATTTCATACAATTAACTAGGTCATAACACCATATATTCATAATTTTATGAGTCTACATCATGACTCTACTCAATAATGGCATACAGGTGCGTGCAAAACACGACATACACACTAAAACTCCTTTTTCGGCCTAAAAATAGTTTGATATAGTTTCTTAAAAGTTCACCATTGAAAAGTATTCTTTATTACGATTCTAACGATAGTTTATTCATCAAAAACGGAGTTACGTTTTGAAAGTTACGCTCGTTTCAATTTCATAAAAGGTACTGTAGCAAATAGTGGCACTGTAGCAACTCGGTACTGTAGCAAATAGTGACACTGTAGCAACTCGGTCACTGTAGCAATTCGGTACTATAGCAAAATACTGTAGCAACTGGGTTTCGAACAAAAAACGCTGATTTCGAACATTTTTCCCCAAAAACTCAATTTTTGAGCGATTTTGATCAAATTTTAAGCACATGGAAGCTACTAAACATATATACAACCTATTTCTAACATCAATTAACACATACAAACACATAATATGAAGATTCAAGCTCAAAATTCATCAAAAACCCATTTACACCCAAAACCCAATTTCCAACAAGATTAATACATAAATCTTTGTAATACTTACCTTAAGATGATCACAAAAACGCAAGGAATCGATTGCTAACTTCAATTAATCCAAAAGCTCACAAAATTAAATTAGGGTTTTCAAGGAGGTGAAAGTTAGGTACGGGGTGTTTTTAGAGAGAAGGTGAAAATGAGATAAATGAGCAGCTCTTAGACACTTATTTGGGGTTAAAATCCCATACCCCATCACACACGGGTATTTACCAGTTATTTAAAATCTTTCGCACAAGATTAGGTAGCCCAAACGAGGTCCAAATAAAATAAACAAACCTGTTCTGGGACCCTTGTCACAAACTGGTCACAACACAATTATAATAAAACACTAATAAAATAATTAAAATAAAAGCACTTAAGACTAAGCACAAACCCTAAGGGCAAAATAGGCAACTTACAACTAGCCCGGGTTTCAGTCTGTTACAGAATCCTCCGAGCTCGGGTTACTGAGCTCGAGGAGCAGTTGGCTCAGGTTTTAGACATCCTACACCCACCTTCACCGTAGGACCTTTTGTATTAGATTTCATGATGTAATCTAGTTGTAGTTTCTTATTTCACTTATGTATTGTTCGAACTTATTCAGATGTATGAAACTTATTATTATTAATGAATGGAAACTTTGTGATGTTACTTTTTGCACAAGTGTTCTACTTAAGTTACTGTATGGTGTTTTGCGGTACTTGTATCAACTTGCGTTAGTTAATTAACATGTGTTGTGCTGTTTACATGTTGGTTGTTATATACTATATTATTATATATTGAATGCTGGATTTTGACTTGAGTCAAAATGTTTGTATAGAACACCATGGCTAACGGTCGATCCACACCTACTGCTGCTCAAATTTAAGAGATGATCCAAGAACGTGTAGCCACAGCCCTAGCAGAAAGAAACCTCCAAGCTCCACCGCCACCACCACCGGTTATCCCACCCGTTCGAAATGGGTGTACTTACAAGGAATTCCAGAGCTGCAAACCACATAACGTCAGTGGAACCGAGGGACCGGTTGGTCTCACCAGATGGTTCGAGAAACTTGAATCAGTATTCCGAGTTAGCAACTGTTCGGAGGACAGCAAAACCAAATTTGCTTCTTGCACGCTATCTGACGGCGCGCTCACGTGGTGGAACACAATGGCACAGGCACAAGGCATTGATGAGGCGTATGCTACGCCATGGGAAGCATTTAAATGTGCTATGATTGAGGAGTATTGTCCAAGAACCGAAATCCAAAAGATGGAGATGGAATTCATGCAGTTAAAGGCCGTTGGGAACGACCTTGATAGTTACAATAGGAGATTTTTGGAGTTAGCCCTGATGTGTCCGACAATGGTCACCCCAGAATTCAAGCGAATGGAGAGATACTTCTGGGGACTCCCTAAGAGCATTAAGGGAAACGTCACCTCATCCAAACCCCCAAATGTTCCCGAAGCGATGCGCATGGCGCATACTTTGATGAATCAGATAACCATTGATGAACCGGAGAAAACTAAATCTGAAGCAGGTACTAGTGAGAAGCGCAAATGGGATAACCACAACAACAACAACAACAACAACAACAACAACAACAACAACAACAACAACAACAACAACAACAACAACAACAACAACAACAACAACAACAACAGGGGAAGAAACTATGAACAGAACCCGGCAAAACGACATGAGGGTTTCAGAGGAAACAACAACGGTGGAAATCCCAACCCCAACAACAATACCAACTCCAACCCGAACTACAAGGGAACCCTACCTCAATGCAAGCGGTGTTAAAAACACCACACTGGGTATTGCAATGTTGTCTGCGAGAACTGCCAACGGTCTGGGCATGTTGGAAAAGACTTCAAGGTCACCACTTTGAATAGGAAGCCGAACCCCACATGGCCGAGGAAGTGTTACGAATGCGGACAGACGGGCCATTTCAGAAATGCGTGTCCAAATAAGCGAAAAGATGGCGGACCACCGCGCGCTAGAGCTTACAATGTTAATGCAAGGGACGCACGCGAAAACCCCGACTTGGTGACAGGTATATTCACAATCAACAATCTTTTAGCTTCTGTCTTGTTTGATACTGGTGCGGATAGAAGTTATGTATGTAGACATTTTTGCGATAAGATCAATTGGTCATTAGTCCCGTTAAAAGAGAGTATGCTTGTCGAGGTCGCCAATGGAAAACTTGAAAAAGTTGACCATATTAGTCGTGGAGCTATTATCAACATAGCTGGTGCAGATTTCGAAATTGATTTGATACCTATCAAACTGGGAAGTTTTGACGTGATCGTCCATATGGATTGGTTGAGCAAGATAAGGGCCGATATTATCTGTGGAGATAAAGCACTTCGCATACCACAAGGAGATGGCGAACCACTGGTGATCTATGGAGAGAGATGTACCTCGAAGTTGAACCTCATTAGTTGCGTGAAAGCGCAAAAGATTATGAAGAAGGGACGTTTTGCTGTCCTAGCACATGTGAAAGAGGTAGAAACTGAGGAGAAGAGTGTGAACGACGTTCGAATTGTGAACGAATTTTCCGATGTCTTCCCTGAGGAATTTCCGGGATTGCCGTCGCAGAGAGTAGTAGAGTTTCAAATTGACTTAGTGCCAGGAGCTGCACCTGTAGCTCGCGCACCTTATAGACTCGCACCTTCCTAGATGCAAGAATTACAGAGCCAACTACAAGAACTACTTGACCGTGGATTTATCCAACCAAGTTTCTCGCCTTGGGGCGCACCTGTGTTATTTATGAAGAAGAAGGATGGATCCTTCCGTATGTGTATCGACTACCGTGAACTCAACAAATTGACACTCAAGAATCGGTATCCTCTTCCACGAATTGACGATCTTTTTGACCAACTACAAGGATCGAGCGTTTACTCAAAGATCGATTTGCGATCCGGATATCACCAGCTGAGGGTGAAGTAAAGTGACGTGATGAAAACTGCATTTAGAACTCGTTATGGTCATTATGAGTTTCTCGTGATGCCATTCGGATTAACCAATGCACCTGCCGTATTCATGGATCTCATGAATCGTGTCTGCAAGCCGTACTTGGATAAGTTTGTTATCGTCTTCATAGATGATATCCTCATCTACTCTAAGAGCGAAGAAGAGCATGAGCAACACCTCCGACTAGTACTTGAACTCTTGAGACAAGAGCAACTTTACACCAAATTCTCCAAGTGTGAATTTTGGTTGAAGGAAGTTCAATTTCTGGGTCATGTCGTGAGCGACCAGGGTATCAAAGTTGACCCCGCCAAGATAGAAGCTATCAGCAAGTGGGAGACCCCCACTACTCCAATGCATATTTGCCAATTCCTAGGTCTCGCCGGTTACTACCGAAGGTTCATTGAAGGATTTTCTCTGATTGCGCGTCCTTTGACCGCACTGACTCACAAGGGTAAGAAGTTCATTTGGGAACCCGCACATGAATCAGCATTTCTAACTTTGAAGAAGAAGTTAACCACCGCACCTATCTTATCGCTTCCCGAAGGCAGTGACGACTTTGTTGTTTATTGTGATGCATCGAAGAGTGGTTTTGGTTGTGTACTGATGCAACGATCAAAATTTATTGCCTATGCCTCCCGCCAATTGAAGATTCACGAGCGGAACTACACTACTCATGATCTTGAACTTGGAGCCGTTGTCTTTGAGCTCAAATTGTGGAGACACTATTTGTATGGAACTAAGAGTACTATCTTCACCGATCACAAGAGTCTCCAACACATCTTTGATCAGAAGCAACTGAATATGAGACAGCGTCGATGGATCGAGACGCTCAACAACTACGATTGTGAACTCCGTTATCACCCTGGCAAGGCCAATGTTGTAGCTGACGCTTTAAGCCGAAAGGAGAGGACGGCACCTCTTCGTGTTAGGGCTCTGAACATCACCATCCATTCGAACCTCAACAGTCAGATCAGAGTAGCCCAAGATGAGGCTCTCAAGGAGGAGAACATATCTCACGAACATTTGAACATACTTGTCTCTCGATTCGAGGTTAGGGAGTCTGGACTCCGATGTTATGCCGGAAGAATTTGGGTACCTTGTTATGGAGATCTACGGAACCTTATACTTGATGAAGCCCACAAGTCGAGATATTCTATTCATCCTGGAGCGGGCAAAATGTACCACGACCTTAAAGAACAGTATTGGTGGCCGAATCTTAAGAAAGACGTCGCGACCTATGTTGGTAAATGTTTAACCTGCTCGAAAGTTAAAGCCGAACATCATAGACCTTCTGGCTTACTTCAATAGCTGGAGATCCCACAATGGAAGTGGGAAAGGATCACAATGGATTTTATCACCAAGCTGCCAAAGACGATGGGCGGATACGATACCATTTGGGTTATTGTTGACCGCCTCACCAAATCTGCACACTTCCTAGCGATGAAGGAAACGGATACAATGGAGAGACTTGCTCAATTATACATCAAAGAGGTTGTATCTCGTCATAGTGTACCTTTATCGATCATCTCAGATCACGATCCCCGTTTTGCTTCCAGATTCTGGCGTTCTTTGCAAGAAGCCATGGGAACTCGTCTTGACATGAGTACTGCTTATCACCCTCAGACTGACGGGAAAAGTGAACGAACGATTCAGACCTTGGAGGACATGTTGCGTGCATGTTTCATCGATTTCGGAAAGGCCTGGGAAAGGCATTTACCACTCGCCGAATTCTCGTACAACAACAGTTCTCACTCGAGCATTAATTCTGCACCTTTTGAAGCGTTGTATGGTCGC
Organism: Rutidosis leptorrhynchoides; assembly: GCF_046630445.1. Classification (NCBI taxonomy): domain Eukaryota; kingdom Viridiplantae; phylum Streptophyta; class Magnoliopsida; order Asterales; family Asteraceae; genus Rutidosis; species Rutidosis leptorrhynchoides. Next base: position 696,120,067 of record NC_092333.1, on the reverse strand, counting down.
AAGTGCCGATCTCCTATTTGTTGGGCCGAAGTAGTCGAAAAGCAAATCACCGGACCCGAGGTATTCCATGAAACAACGGAGAAGATTGCTCAGATTCAAGCTAGACTTAAGACTGCATGCGATCGTCAAAAGAGTTATGCCGATCTTAAACGTAAAGACTTTGAATTCAACGTTGGTGATCGTGTAATGTTGAAGGTTGCACCTTGGAAAGGTGTGATCCGTTTTGGAAAACGTGGAAAGTTAAACCCACGATACATTGGTCCTTTTGAGATCTTGGAACGTGTTTGACCCGTTGCTTACCGTTTGGATCTACCAGCACAATTGAGCTCAGTTCATCCTAGCTTCCATGTGTCAAACTTGAAGAAGTGTCTTGCTGCACCCGAACTTATCATACCACTTGAGGAACTTACAATTGATGACAAACTCCACTTCGTAGAAGAGCCTGTTGAAATTATGGATCGTGAGATCAAAACATTGAAACGCAACAAGATTTCGATCGTCCGAGTACGATGGAATGCCAAACGAGGACCTGAGTTTACTTGGGAGCGAGAGGATCAAATGATGCGGAAGTATCCTCACCTTTTCCCCGCTCCTCCATCACCTTCAGCTTAAAATTTTGGGACGAAATTTTCTTTAACAGGTGGGTAATGTAACGACCCTGGATTTTCCAACGTTTATTTATTAATAATTGTTATTATTAATACGTGTGATAAAACGAATGTATGTTATTACATTTACATGTTGCCATGATTGCCCGAACTTGACTTTAATTGCCCGAAACGTCTTTGTGATACCCGGAACTTTCACGAATAATATTTTTAGATATTATTTGCATTCATGATTAATTTTATTAATCATTTTAATTAACTAAGGTTGTTAGTTAGTTAGTTACTTGGACTTTTAATTGGATTAACTTGTTAATTACATTCATACTTGGGCTTTTATTTGAACTTGGGCCTTTACTAGTGTTATTGGACTTTAGAAGCCCACCCTACATTATTAATGGACTTTTTAGCCCAACACTACTTGTAAGTATCAAGTTAAATGGAAACTAGTTAGTTAACTTGACTTGGAATCTAGTTTGTCCATAATCCCCATGAACTAACACTTATTATCCAACTTTTATGAGCTTTACATGTATAAACCTAGTGGACTTATCCCTCCCCCTTGGAACCCCTCCTAACCGTCGGCCATAGGCCTCATTTAGTGGTGTTTTAATTTTTTTTTACACTACATACTCACTAGTATTCATTTTACTCTTTCATTCTTCACACACACACTTCAAACTCACTTTCAAATTTCTCTCATTTCTCTCTAACACTTATAAGTAACAATAGCTTTTTCTTCTTCTTCTCCTCTTGTAAAAACTGAATTCCATATACACATATCATCATCATCTTTGTTCTCTAATATTGTATAATTACTTGATACTTGTTAGATGTTGTTGTTACTTTGTTACTTGTTCTTGTTATTACTTACTTACATGTTTAAGAATCAAACTCTTTAGTTTGATTCTCCATAATATCTTGTATTTTTCAAGAACACAAGAACATAAACTTACTAGTTTATGATTCTACATTTATTGTTTCAAAAGATCAAAGTTCATGTGTTGAAAGCATACTTGTGATTCATGAAATAAACTTCAAAGTTTACTTTCCTTAAAGATCAAGCTTAGGCTTGAATCTTTAAAGTATGCAACCCATGAACTCATTAACTTTTTTAAATTAGTTTGTTATTTTATTTACTTGCACTTTAATTTCATGTTTGTTAGTTTAAATAGTCAAGTACTACAAGTTAGTCTTGATCTCATTTCTCTTGAACTAAAAGTTAACTTTACTAGTTCAAGAACATGTAAATGAAACTTTTTAATTATAACTTGGTACACTTATGGTAGATCTAGACTTTTGAGTCTTGGATCTTCAAGATCAAACTAAGAACTATGTTCTACAACTCAAGATCTTGATTTCATAAGTTTACTTCAAGTTTGTAACTTGTTTTTACTTTTAAAGTTCATGTAAGTGTTAGATCTAAGACCTTGATGTAACTTTGGTTCATCAACTTCATACAACTCTTAAGTGAGTTGATCTACATGTCTTAGACTCACACTTGTGTCATAATTGTCAAGATTTAGTTAGTATTACTTTTACATTTCATGCATGTGTTAAATCTAAGACTTTGATGAAACTTTGGTTCATCAAAACACTTGCAACACTTAAGTGAGTTGTGCTTCATGTCTTAGACTTGCACTTGGGTTATGATGGTCAAACCTTGGTCAAGATGATGCAAACACATCAATGAGTTGTACACTTGAAGCTATATGCATCAAGGATGAGAACCATGAAGAACATCAAGCACCAAGACCACCGGAACTCACTTTTAACTTCCTGTTTTCTGTTTACAGCCCTCTGTCCTACTGTTTCTGTAACAGACCAATAGACCTGGGCTACTGAGACCTTAATTTTCAAATATATCTTTTCGAGTAGATAACTTTTCATATAGGACTCATCTTAATCCGAGTTACGGTTTAGGATTTATGGCCCTCCGATCGTCACTATGTCCTTTAACGTTGTGTAGAAATTTCTGACCTACTCGCACTTAGACCGTCGCCACGGTCAAACGAAGATGAGTTTGCTTCTGTAAATGTTACCACACTTAAAGGACTCGTATACAGAGCCATGGCCACTGGTATCACCTTAATTCAGTAAGAGTAGAGGCCGTGGTGACTGATCAAATTCAGCCTTTGTTTTAAACTACTTTCATGAACGAAACTTACTTTACGCCTTTTGTTTGATGATGAATGATGATGACCCTTAAGACCTTATTTACATACTTTTAAACCTATTAAGACGATTTACTGACTTAGTACTATTTGACTTAGGTTGAGGACTCGTTGGACATTTCGGACCGATTACTTGCACACTTTTCCCGACTCGACTTTTACCGCTACTTTATCATTGTGAGTTATAGCATTCCCTTTTTTACTTTAACTTATTTTGAGAACTGAGAATACATGCAGATTTTATGTTTTACATACTAGGCATGAGTACTTAAACTTATATATGTGTGGGTTATATAACGGCAGAAACATTCCCTTTAGCTCGGTAACGTTTAATCATTGGTTTTTGAACCGTGAACGCGAATCTTAGATATGGATCCATAGGGTTTGACATCCCCACTCGGGCTAGTAGCGCTAGCATTTAACGAGTGTTTAATACTTCGTAAACATACGCACTTGCCAAGTGTACTTTCAGGGGGTATAAACGTTAAGTTAGTTACCAAGTGCCCACGGTTAACATATACATTATCATACTGTTTTGAAACGCTCTTTGTAGCACTGAAATCTCGTGGCCTACCTTACTTACTGTTATACTTAAACTATAGCTCACCAACCTTTGTGTTGATGTTTTTAAGCATGTTTTTCTCAGGTGCTTGAGGTTAGCTTCCGCTGTGTACTAGTCGTGCTGTAGACACCTACTGCTTAGAGTTGTTATCGCATGAACTACTTTATTTTGCATTCAAACATTAGTACTTTTTAACTATGACTTGTAACGACCGTTGTGGTCACATACACTTATTATTTGCTTCTACTTAGTGAAGCATGCTTTTGGATTGTAAAACATTCGATGTTGGTTTAGACATCACTTTATTAATGAATGCAAACTCTTTTTGAAAACACATATAGTACTTAACCTTGTAATGATCCTGTTGTTGATGATTCGTACACGATGGTTTTGTACGGGGAATCACAGGTTACATCGCGAGGTACTTGACCTCTATATGATACATTTTACAAACATTGCATTCGTTTTTAAAAGACAAACTTTCATTACATCGAAAATTGACTGCATGCATACCATTTCATAATATATCCAACTATATTTGACTTTAATAATAATCTTGATGAACTCAACGACTCGAATGCAACGTCTTTTGAAATATGTCATGAATGACTCCAAGTAATATCTCTAATATGAGCAAATGCACAGCGGAAGATTTCTTTCATACCTGAGAATAAACATGCTTTAAAGTGTCAACCAAAAGGTTAGTGAGTTCATTAGTTTATCATAATCATTCATTTTCATCATTTTAATAGACCACAAGAATTTCATTTCCAGTTCTCATAAAATACGTCCCATGCATAGAGACAAAAATCATTCATATGGATTGAACACCTGGTAACCGATATTAATAAGATGCATATAAGAATATCCACTATCATTCCGGGAAATCCTTCGGACATGATAAAACAACATCGAAGTACTAAAGCATCCGGTACTTTGGATGGGGTTCGTTAGGCCCAATAGATCTATCTTTAGGATTCGTGTCAACTAGTAGATCGGTTTACTAATTCTTAGGTTACCAAGCAAAAAGGGGCATATTCGGCTTCGATCATTCAACCATATAATGTAGTTTCGATTACTTGTGTCTATTTCGTAAAACATTTATAAAAATTGCGCATGTATTCTCAGCCCAAAAATATAAAGGGTAAAAAGGCAAATGAAACTCACAATCCAATATTTTGTAGTAAAAATATTCATACGACGAAACTGAACAATGCAGGGTTGGCCTTGGATTCACGAACCTATATCAAGTATATATATTAACATATATAATTGTAAACGAATAATTTCACCTATTAATTATATAATATTTATATATTTATTGTTTGTAGTTTATATAGAATTTTTACTAAATCTCGATGTATATTTTATTTATATCTTAAATTATACGTTATATATATATATATATATATATATATATATATATATATATATATATATATATATATATATTTTGTATATAATAAAAATTAATATTTATTCATACAGTTATATTAATATATGTGTATAAGTATTTAATAATTTGTTATATGTAATATTTTTATAATAACTGTTAATATGTTTATTCAATATTTTATGTAATACAATATAATTATGTATCAAATATGTTTTTATGTATTAACAATAATGTTAATAATAAAATAATGTTTAATGATAAAAATAATAATAATACTAATAATGATAAATAAAATGATAGTTTTAATAAAAATGATAACTTTATTAGTAATGAAAATTTTAATAAAAATTATTATCTTTAATAATAAATGATAATTTTAATAATAATAATAATAATAATAATAATAATAATAATAATAATAATAATAATAATAATAATAATAATAATAATAACTATAATACTAATAATCTTTCTACTAATGTTAATAATATTGCTAATATTAATAATAATAATAATAATAATAATAATAATAATAATAATAATAATAATAATAATAATAATAATAATAATAATAATAATAATAATAATAATAATAATAACGATAATGATAATGATAATGAATTATAATTATAATAAAAATAAAACTATAATAAAAAAGACTACCTCAATGTATCTAGGCTTTAAAAACAAATAAATGTCGCTGCCTGGGCTCAAACCCGCGACCTCGCGCTTACTCGCAAACATCCTTAATCATTCCTCTGATTCTGTTTATCTGATTTAATTCGCTACTCAGGCTCTTTAACCCGTTTTAAGGAGCCCAAAATTAACTAAATCCTCGGCCCAACTACACAATTTGATACGGCCCAACTATCTAACTTATATAAACCTAATCAACGGCCCAACTCTCTTCAATTGATAATAATAAAAAAAATAAAACGCAGCTTGTTGGAATCGAACCCGGAACCTTTTGTTTAAACATAACACTCCTAACCAACTGAGCTAATTTGTATTTCCTGATTTATAACACAACTAAATCCTTAAAACCCTTAACTTCGATTATGGCATTTTTCCCTAAAACAAAGTTGATGTATTCTTTCTCCCTTTTTTTTCCATCATCATAAACATGTCATTCATCATCATCATTATCATCCTTTTAATCATCCTATCCTTACCACGACCCTTATATTATCATCACCATACATCTATCCTCAACAATTTATTATCATAACCATTATAATTTATTCAACGTATCAATCCAAATCAGAAAGTTGAAGTTGGGTCACGGCCCCAACTGCACCACTAGTACCGACATGATAGAAAAAAAAATATGGAGTCCCAATTGGCATTCTTTTATTCAACTGCTTTCTTCTTCTTTTTTTTTATCAATAGGCATGTGGGGTTTTTGTATATTGAAAATGTCGGCCATTATAGTGATAATGTGTACCATTTGATGCATTATATATTACGGAGTACTATGCTATCTTAAAGTTGAACAAGTTGTACACATGTTCTTCTCTTTTCCATTTCATTAAAGTGTTCAAGATTGTGGGTTTGTGTTTAATTAGAATCATAAACAGAAACGGTAGGAATTTTAACTGGTTCGGCCGAGCATTCAGTTTATATGGGGTTTATAATTCGCGAATGGAGAAGAAAAGAAAAGGTGATGAAGGTGGTGGTTTAAGATCATTGTGTGATGGCGGGTGTAGGAAAATGATGGTGAACGATCAGTTAAGAGTGGTGATTCACTTATGGATATAGAGTATGAATACCCACAACTTATAAGGTAAACCTGATTGAGCAACTTCTTTCTTTCAACACAACACAAATATGAAACAAGTTCTAATACTTCTAGTCCCCCATAATCGAAGAATTTTATGATGATCGTTTTCTTCCTAAAGATGAAGGTGAGGGAAATCGTTTGTTAGATGAGATGGTTATGTGAAGTTAGAAAGGACGTTCGAGAAAAGAAAATGAGAAATAAAGTTAAGGTGTATAAGGTAAAGGGTGATTCAAGTCGTTACCCGGATATGAAATCATAAGCGTAGCAGCTGCATTCGATGGTGGCAGTAGTGATGGTAATTGATGGTGATTTTCGATTGGTGTTAGTTGTTGTAGCAAGAAACGGGAACAAAAATGATGGCGGTTGTGGTGGCTCTTGATTTGTGATGGTGGTGATTGCAGGTTAATTCACGAAAGAAAAGAAAATAGAGAGATATGTGATTGGATTTTTTTTTTTTTTTTTTGGTTCCATAACATAAAGTAATTGAGTTTGATTTATTGAGTGAAAAGCCGACATGAAATATTCGTTCCAGGAAAGCAGATAACGAAAGGCAACTGATTTTGTATTTTTCTGATTTTAATTCTTCCTCAATTTCCTATATAATACGCGAATTCTTCTATTGGGTACGTGAGTGAGATGGACAGCTAACACACTTAGGATATAAACAAAGTTATATAAAGTTTGAAAGGGATAGTAACATATTCGCGTAATTTGTTGATCTATTAGATGTGATTATTAATAAATATAAATGCAAATATATTAACAATAATAATACTTTCAATATTATTCATAATGATAAAACTACTAATAATAATAATAATAATAATAATAATAATAATAATAATAATAATAATAATAATAATAATAATAATAATAATAATAATAATAATAATAATAATAATAATAATAATAATAAGAGTAATGATAAGTCACAATAATAATAATATTAGTGAAAATGATAATAATAACATAACATTATTAATGATGATAATAATAATAATACTAATTATATTAATAATAATAATACTACAATTAGAATTAACTTGTAATTACATAACATATATTAATATTACAATTCATTAATTATGTAAGATCTATTAATTGTATAATACATAATTTAATATTTATACACTATATATATACATATATATGTATACATATTACAATATATGTTTAATTATAATCATACACAGAAATCATATATATATATATATATATATATATATATATATATATATATATATATATATATATATATTCATTTTAAATTACTCTTAGTTATTTTATATCTTATTTTACATATTTAATTCTAATGTTTAAATTATATTTTATAATTTCAAATTATTTCATATATTTACATTTATATATATAGATACATATTTATTTACAAACAGTTGTTCGTGAATCGTCGGAACTGGTCGAAGGTCAAATGATTTCATAAACTAGTTCAAAAATTTTGAAATTCAATTTAATAATCTTTGCTTATCATGCTGAAACCATATAAAGATTAAGTTTAAATTTGATCGGAAATCTCCGGGTCGTCATAGAGGACGTCATCACTGGTACGTTTCTTGTCAACAACTGCTATGCTTCTATTTTATTCGATACCGGTGCTGATAGAAGTTATGTGTCTACTGAATTTTGTGCCTTATTTGACAAGGAACCCCAAACCTTAGACACTAAGTGTCTTGTAGAAATAGCCAACGGTAAATTTGTAAAAGTTTACCGGATCTACAAGAAATGTAATCTGACTCTAGCCAATAAAACCTTCAAGGTTGACTTATTGCCTGTTGAACTAGGAAGCTTTGATGTAGTCTTAGGGATGGATTGGTTATCCCCGATGAAAGTGGGTATCCAGTGTTTTGATAAGATAATTAATATTCCTCTCGAAACTGGTGAAATTCTTGTTATCCAAGGAGATAAGAGTGGTTCCAAACTTAATCTTATCTCATGCATCAAAACCCGAAAGTACCTTATGAAAGGATGTCAAGCCATTTTGGCTCACATAAAGGAAGTCAAGCCAGATGAACGGCGTATTGAAGACGTTCCTGTTGTTAAAGACTTTCCTGAAGTTTTTCCTGATGAACTCCCTGGTCTTCCACCACAAAGACAAGTTGAGTTTCAAATCGATTTGATCCCCGATGTTGCCCCTATTGCAAAGGCACCATACCGGCTAGCTCCATCAGAAATGAAAGAGCTATCTATGCAACTACAAGAGCTTTTGGAGAAAGGATTCATTCGTCCTAGCTCATCACCGTGGGGAGCACGTATATTGTTCATCAAAAAGAAAGATGGTTCAATGAGGATGTGTATCGACTACCGTGAACTAAACAAGTTGACCGTCAAGAATCGTTATCCTCTTCTTGGAATTGATGACTTGTTTGATCAGTTACAAGGATCAAGCATCTATTCCAAGATCGACCTGAGATCTGGATATCATCAACTTAAAGTTAAGGAATCCGATGTTTCCAAGACGGCCTTCCGGACTCGTTACGGACATTACGAATTTTTGGTAATGCCCTTTGGGTTAACTAACGCTCCTGCTGTGTTCATGGATCTCATGAACCGTGTATGCAAGCCTTATCTCGATAAGTTTGTGATTGTTTTCATCGACGATATTCTCATCTACTCTAAGAGTGAGAAAGAACACGAACAACACCTCCGACAAATTCTAGAGTTATTAAAGAAAGAACAGTTGTATGCTAATTTCTCCAAGTGTGAGTTTTGGTTGAAGACTGTTCAGTTTTTGGGGCATGTAGTTGACAGTAATGGAATACACGTCGACCCCGCGAAGATCTCGGCTATTCAGAACTGGGAAACACCTAAGAACGCGAAACACATTCGTCAGTTCTTAGGACTTGCCGGTTACTATCGGAGATTTATCAAAGATTTTTCCATTCTTGCCAAACCACTCACCAAGTTGACTCATAAGGATAAGAAGTTTGAGTGGTCTATTGAACAGGAATCTGCGTTTCAGACCCTGAAAGAAAAGTTGACTACCGCTCTAATCTTATCACTACCCGACGGAACTGAAGACTTCGTAGTCTATTGTGATGCTTCAAACCAAGGTTTTGGGTGTGTGTTAATGCAACGCCAGAAAGTCATTGCATATGCATCCAGACAATTAAAGAAGCATGAGAAGAACTATACTACCCACGACTTGGAACTAGGAGCTGTAGTATTTGCATTAAAGATATGGCGACACTATCTTTATGGAATAAAATTCACCATATTTACCGATCATAAGAGTCTCCAGCACATCTTTGATCAAAAGCAACTGAACATGAGACAAAGACGTTGGGTCGAATTACTAAATGACTACAACTGTGAACTCAAATACCATCCTGGTAAGGCAAATGTTGTTGCTGATGCACTCAATCGAAATGCAAATGTTGTTGCTGATGTACTCAGTCGAAAGGCAAATGTTGTTGCTGATGCACTCAGTCGAAAGGATCGAGTCAAGCCTATCTGAGTGCGAGCTTTGAATATGATCATTCAAACAAATCTGACAGCTAAAATTCGGGAAGCACAACTAGAAGCTATAAAGCAAGAAAATATCAAACATGAAGGACCTTCAGGATTTAAAAACCAATTACAAATCAAGGAGAACGGAACACAGTACTACAACAACCGTATCTGGGTTCCTCAATTCTGAAATCTGCGAAAGCTAGTCTTGGATGAAGCACATAAGACTAGATATTCTATTCACCCAGGCTCCAGTAAGATGTATCACGATGTGAAAGAATTTTATTGGTGGCCTAATCTGAAATCTGATATTGCTGAATATGTGAACAAGTGTCTTACTTGTTTAAAAGTTAAGGCCGAGCATCAAAAGCCGTCTGGTTTACTGCAACAACCGGATATTCCGCAGTGGAAGTGGGAATGTATCGCTATGGACTTTATTACTAAATTGCCCAAGACTTCTAGTAGCAATGATACTATATGGGTCATAGTAGATCGTCTTACTAAATCTGCTCATTTCTTACCGATCAAGGAGACCGACAAGATGGAGAGATTGTCACAATTGTATATCAAAGAAATTGTCTCTCGTCATGGTGTTCCTATATCAATCATATCCGATCGCGACAGTAGATTCACTTCCAGATTCTGGAAATCCTTACAAACTGCTCTTGGAACTCAACTCGACATGAGTACTGCTTATCATCCGCAAACTGATGGTCAAAGTGAACGAACCATTCAAACGTTGGAAGATATGCTTCGTGCTTGTGTTATCGACTTGGGCAAAGGCTGGGATAGACATTTACCTTTGGTTGAATTCTCTTACAATAATAGTTACCACTCAAGTATTAAGGCTGCACCTTTTGAGGCCTTATACGGACAAAAATGTAGATCCCCACTGTGTTGGGATGAATTAGAGGACAGACAGTTAACCGGTCCTGAAATCATACACGAGACAATCGAAAAGATAGTTCAGATTAAGAAACGAATAGAAACTGCCCGCAGCCGACAGAAAAGTTATGCCAATAAAGGTCGGAAAGATTTGGAATTTCAAATTGGTGACAAAGTCATGTTGAAAGTATCCCCTTGGAAAGGCGTCGTTCGTTTTGGTAAACGAAGCAAACTAAGTCCGCGTTTTGTTGGACCCTTCAAGATTACTAAAAGAATCAGACCCGTGGCTTATCGATTAGAATTACCTGCTGAACTTAGCAGCGTACACGACGTATTTCATGTCTCGAATCTTAAAAAGTGTCTCGCTGATGACACTCTCGTTATTCCTTTGGATGACATTCGCATTGATGATAAAATGCACTTCATAGAGGAACCCGTAGAAGTCATGGACCAATCTGCTAAACGCTTGAAACAAAGCACCATACCTATTGTTAAGATCTGTTGGAATTCACGACGTGGCCCCGAGTATACCTGGGAACGTGAAGACCAAATGAAACAGAAATATCCCCATCTCTTCTCAACCGCTGATGCATCCGAGAAGTCTACCAAAAACTTCGGGACGAAGTTTTTATTAACGGGGAGGTACTATAACAACCCTCACTTTTTGACTTCTAAATTTACTGAATTAACCCTAGGGTTATCTGCTTGACTATATGTATTAAGGGTTGTTATTAGGGATGGCAATGGATGTCCGATCCATTGGATATCCATTCGATCCGATCCATTTAGATGGATATGGATGATCTAAACGGATGATAGATGGATACGGATATGGATATGGATGCTGTGAAAAATTAGTGGATCGGATATGGATGACAATTTATCATTCATGGATATATCCATTTATCACCCGAAATACATATATACATAAAAATATATACATGTTTACTTAAATATATACATATATATTTAAATATACTTATACGTGTACACTATAAATCATTAAAATGTTATCAAAAATATAGATTACGAAGATACAACTATGTGAATAGATTAAATTCATATATCGTACATATATTACACATCTTTGTTAAAAATATTTTGATGATTACATTGCATAATAGGAATATTTTTTAAAAAAACTTAGCATCCAATGGATACCCGATTACCCGCTTAATCCAACGGATATGGATATGGATATAGGCGCACCCGATCCATATCCGATCCATTGCCATCCCTAGTTGTTATATACAATTAAATATTGACCGAATAGTAATTTTTAGTCAATAACGTACGCTTAAATAAATAATATATTATTAATTTATATAATTTGACATAATTTAACTAAGTATATAAACTTTGTATCACTTTTATTATTTAGTTAATATATTATATATTTAACTATATAATAATTTCAATTATATATAAATGTAATAATATTTACAAACTTACTAAAACTATAGTTTAATAATTAAAATCATAATTATTATTAAAAATACAAAATATCGAATTATTTATTATTTTTATGCAAAATTCGTATTTATTAATTAAATAAAAAAAATATTGACAAATATTCTTAGAAAAGTACAAAATCAATTTGTTTATTTAAAATATATATTTATATATATATATATATATATATATATATATATATATATATATATATATATATATATATATATATATATATATATATATATATATATATATATATATATATATATATATATATATATATATATATATATATATATATATATATATATATATATATAAAATCCTTAAAATAAACGAATTTAAAAAAAATTTACTTTTTAATTAAAAATTATAATGGAAAACTACTTTTATTATTTTATTTTGTGCATTATCCCATGACCTAACATTTAATACTTTTGAATTTTAAAATCCCATTAAAAATTAAAATATTTCCTTTTCTTTTAATTATTTTATTCTTTTTACCTAATTTTTTCAAGTATAAATACCCCTCATATCTGATTCAAACTCACACCAAAATTTCTCTCATTCTCTCTTCGAAGAATTACTATTAGTAAGTATTCTTTTCTTACTTTTTACTTTTTACTTCGGTTTATTATTTTTTTAGCGAAACATGTAAATAATGTTATAAATTATATGCAATTAAAATTAAAATAAATAACATGTTATAATTAGTAATATATGTTACTAAAAATTATAAAAGTATTTTTATGAATTAATATATAGGAATTATAATTAAAATCGAATTAATGAACATATATGTATATACGCACCTAACGTGAAGGTTATAATTAAAGATAGCGTACAAAGACTACAAACATCACCGCTACTTGTGGCCTAGGGTGATCCTTGTTACCATTATGGGACGCTTGTGGATCTCGAATGCCAAGACTTAGATTCTGGTCAAGAGATCCTGGGCCGCTCGGTAACAATAGATCATTCGAGTGACTTGCATGTTAGCAACGAAGTTTGGGCGAGATTGTACAACATCTTTGTTAAGAATTATAACCCGAACATTTTTAAACTAGAAGCTTATTATAAGTGGAAGCTTTCCATAAATAGTAGGTTTCCAAAAATAGAAACTTTTGAGAAATAGGAACTTTTCTCGAAAACCGTCACTGTCAATATAGTTGCTATATTAATAAACATACTTTATGTCAAGTTAGACATTAACTAATCAAACGTTATACCTCTAGGTTGATATCCAGATCACTTACTTGCTTTACTTTCCTTCTTGCGTGGAATACTTCAACTGCTATTTAAGGTGAATTTCATAGCCCCGTTTTTACATTTTTATGTTTTTACATTGGGGTGAGACACACGCTTTATTTTAAATGCTTTGACATGCTAGACACAAGTACAAACTTATTATGTGACCAACATGAGTATTTTATTATGTTAATTTGGAACATACAAATGCCTGCTTTGTAATATCATTAATTGCTAGATGAATTAAAGTGGCAAACGGAATTATTATAGATAGTGCTATTGGGAGTACCGTCCCGCACTGTTAACCTCAGGTCAATTGGTGGTATAATAATGATCTCGACAATTACATATGTATTGTTACGGGGTAAAATCGTTTAGTTTTGATATTATACGCTCATGGCATACTTTTGATATACATGATATATCGACTTTATTTAAATCTTGTGGTCTAACAAACTTACTCAAAATTAAACCTATGTTATTCACTCAACCTTGTGTTGACTTTTTAATCATGTTTGTCTCAGGTAATTAGAAGCTGTTGATGTGCTGCTTTGATGATGATTGCTTGCTATGCTTGGAGTCTTCATGCATTACTTATCATTCAATTTAAATACATTTAATGCTTTGTTCATTCAATAAAATGTAATGACTATTTATCTTCCGCTGCAAAAACTCAATAAAAGTTATATAAAATGTCTCATATAGAGTCGTTCTCGTTATACAATTGCTTGATTTGAATAATTAGTCACAAATACCCTCGGCCCTATTTGGGGGTGTGACATCAGTCCTCATATCCGAGCAAGTAACCATATATATTACACATAGGCACAATATATACATAAATATACATTCTCTAAAGAGAATCCGACACAAACATCCCTTAGTCGAGGGATCACACATTGCTCGCCATAACCCACCCATTTAACACCTAATGAACTCTATCCAATTACCACTTCGGGTGGTAATTCAAACCCACACAACAAAGTACAATTTAACCCAAATTATACTTGTCACCAAATTGACCAACCTAGGTCCCGACACTAAATTACTACTTAGGTAGTAATGATTTCAAACCGCCATTTACACAAAAATCATACACACGTGTAATATTGACCCATATTGCTTTTGACCACATTTGACTTATGTTAAAACATCACTTTGACTCAAAATCACTTCTCATGTGTGATTACTTCCAAAAACGCCATTTAACGCTTAACACATGTGTTTAATCATCCATTTAATCCAAAATTAGTGTCATCATCAACTTTGACCCAATTCAATTTACCCATTTTGACCAAAGTCATAAAAACGCCCAAAATCACTAACGACTAGTGATTATATTTTCAAAACACCAAATAACACCTAAATCAAGTATTTACATACTTGATTTACCAAAACTTGACTCAAATCTTGGTCTGACACTAAGGGCATGTTTACATATGACTTATTGGGCTGGATTGAACTATTGAATTATTCGGTCAAAAGTCCATGCTGTTTACTTTCAACTTTATAATTAATTTTGATTGACCGAAAAGCATTATAGGACAGTCCAAAAACCTCACTACTATCCATATAGCCACTCATATTCTCAAAACTACCCTCATCATCTCTTTTGTACGGTATTTCCTTCATCTACTTTTTATAAATAATACTACTCCGTAATATGCATCGTGAAACAATCAGCAAACATTACCTCCACCTATGACTCCGGCGACTACCACCACTACACTTCCGGCCACCACCACCACCACAATTTCGACACCACCGCTGCTGCTCGGGAAACGACCGCATGATGTTCAATGACGTTGTGCTAAAGTTAGTAATTGCACTTACCTTTATAAATATTAACAAACCTTTTCCCATCTTTAATTAATTCATCATTAATCTGTGAAATTTATTCGATTTATTTTTTTATACTTTTTTGTCATGATATGACCAAGAACTAAACCAAGATATGTAACTGTTTACCAAAAGGAAGTTAAATGAAATTGAAGTACTGGTTTAATAAATTACTCCGTAACTTTTTATTTTTTTTTTATAAAATGTGGAATTTGTTGGTTACTTGGGAACATACAGAAAATGAATCTGTTTGTTAATTAAAAAGAAAATGATTTTTTAGCTCAAGGTCAAATAAGTAATTTTAATCATTCAGACTTTTTATTCAGCACAAAAATAGTAAACAACTTAATTCATTTGTTGATTATGCCATATAGTCATTGTTATCCATACTGCCATCCATATCCATAAAGAACTTAATAAGAAAAAAAGTAAACAGCCCCTAAATCAAAGTCAACACCCATTTTGACTAGCAATCTTGTTCTTAAGAACATCAAAACACTAACACATTTACAATTTAGTGATTTAACACCCAAATCATGACAAATACTTCTAAATTCGTTATCAAACCCAAAACCCACAATAATCGGGTTCACTTACACTAACAATACTCAAAACCCCCTAATTTCACAATAAATTGGGTTTATAACCCTAACTAGCACAAACCCTAACACACTTCAAATTAAACAATGAAATTCGGAGTTAGAACTTACCACCACTATCAAAATGTAGCTAGGAACGAGATGGACAACTTTAACACTTAGACTTTGTCAAAAATCCAAATTCTTCTTCTCCAAATCAAGCTTTCTCTCTCTAAGCTCTTCCTCTCTCTCTCTCTCTCTCTCTCTCTCTAGATGGAAGTGTGTGAAAATGGAGGAATGAGGATAAGGATGAGCAATGGATCAGTTTTAGTGGCTCAAAATCGACCCTCAAGTGAAAAGACTCAAATACCCCTCATTAAAACTCAAAATATCAAGAAAATCACCAAAAATACGTTTTAGGCGCAATTTGCGCCTACTGGCCGCAAATTACGGCCGGGCCACAAAAGTGGCCCCAAGAATGCGCCCATTTGGGCGCTGAAGAACCCCAGCCAGCCGCAAATTGCGCCTACCATCCGCAATTTGCGCCTGGCCCCTTTTTCGCATTTTTCTGACACTTGTTTTGGTCGTAACTTTCAAACCGTAGCTCCTTTTTTGGTGAATCAAATATCGTTAGAAACGTAATAAGGTATACTTTCCAGTGGTAAGGTTTTAGAACATCAACTCTAACTATATTTGGGGTCAAAATATATGATTACATACCTCGTAATTCAAATGACGTCCAAAATAACGCGTAACTGAAAAACGGGATGTTACAGTGTTGCTTGATAGCTAGTGTTAGGGGCTTCGTGGCCTTATATTTAGTTGTATGTTTTTAGCTGGTGGATAAGCACAATATAAGTCCATCGTGCATTACTCTGTATTCTTCAGTTTTTCACTTTTTTTGTGAAAAATCGCCTTTTAATTCAATTATGTTTTTTTGCCAAAAAAAGAAATAAAAAAGTTAGACAACGTATTCTCGTTAAAGTGGTTCTTTTTTATAGGCATATTTTTCCTCCCAATCAATCAAAATTGTGTTTATGGTGTATGCTCGAAGAAGAAACCGTAGAGCATTTATTAATACATTGCAAATGGTCTTTCAACATTTGGCCGAATCTATTTCGGTGGTGGAATATTCGATGGGTCATTCCGGGATCCATTAAGGAGTTCTCGTTTGATTGGTATTATGGCATGAGAATAAAAGCGTCAAAGTTTTGAAAGATGATTGGACCCGCAACCATTTAGGCTATCTGGTTGGCTCGTAATGTTATTGTTTTCAATGGAAAATTCACTTGCCGTTCGACTTTAGTGTGGAACATCAAGTTAAAGGCTAACCTTAATTTTGTCATGCTTTTCAATCTTATGTATGGGATCATAACCCTTTCATGTTGTGCTTATAGGCTTATAAAGCCTCTTTTTTGTTTCCTTGTAATCTCGTTCATGATCGAGCTAGTCTACGTCATTGTAACGTTTTTGGTTGATACTCTTCATTGTTTTAATGAAGATATCTTCTCATTTCAATACAATTCAAATTCTTCGCCAAAAAAAAAAAAACTAGTTAATTCATTATATATTTTTATTTGGTTATCATTTCTTATGTAAAACGCTAATATATTCTTTTCATCTAGAATGTTTATACAAAATGATTATCAAACATGTTACTATTATTTTGGCTAAATTTATTCGGAATCTTTGAATAAAATTATCATTCCGCTTAATCAAATGTACATCAACTTTTGAGTCTTTTATCTTTGAGAATACTAAAAAATCAATATGAGGTACTGAAAAATCAATATGTTTAACTCCTTGACCTGCAAGCATCACTATTTCTCCCAAGATTTTCTTTGGCTCGGTTTAGTTCGCTTGTAGCTAGCGGTTAGATTTTACTTCGTTTTTAGTTTCGATTCAAGCCGTTGTATTGTTGTATTCTTGTTCAGCTTTTTTTTTTTTCATCTTTCAATGAATAAGCCTTAGTTTTGTTTTCGCTTTTTCACGGAAAAAAAAAAATTCCCCCAAGATCACTTTTATGCGTTTCGCATAATATGCTTTTATACATCTACACATGGTGTGTTACTACCCGAATTGTTATGTTCTTTTTCTTATATTTGTATTTTGTGTGCATTCTTTAGGTAAAAAATGTGTTAGACGTACTTAAAAATAAAGGCTATAACGTCACTTAAATATTTTTATATTTATTTTTTAAAAACACTCATATAAACACGAGTTCGTTTTTTAGAAGAAAAAAAAAACAAAAAGCAAGATACATCGAGTATCGAGTGATCGAAAAGACTCAAACCTAAAAATTGAAAACACGCTATAACAATTGGTCATTAACCAAATAGTCTACAAAGTAGTCACATGTTCACAAGTCACACCGTTATGTCTTATATGTGGTTTATAAAACATCCCCCTCTAATAATTTAAGGATTTCTATGAAGTTAATAACTCTATTAAAGTTGAACAAATAAAAAGAAAGTAATTTTTAAATATAAAAGTAGGAAAAAATCGAATAATATGGAATGAAGCTTTTAAGTTTCTTTTAGTGTATTTATATTAATTAATTGATGTACTCGGGGAGCAATTGAAGCCCACAAACATTGCAAATTGATTTACTACAAGAAAAGGTCCCATCAATTAGAAGTAACTATATGGACTGCTACACACAAGTTAGAAGTAACTATATATATCAATTACTTTCTTGCCATAAAGCACCATAAGTTTGCTCCTCAATGTTATTACCGTAACAAATTTGGGAATAATCTTTAACACCATTAAACTCTATGATACCACCCATGCCATCTTCATAGCTTTGGATCATGTACATATCATCCATCTCCATCCAATTATATTCTACATCTTGCGATTTCGAATAATTTTGGTTGGTTGAAAATTGATGATAACTTTCCCATTCTTTATTCCATTCAAGTTCCAAACTCATGTCATTATCGTCAATAACAATCGGACTAATCTCGGCTTCTAAAGACCGGATAACGTTCGATAATTTCTCGTTGTCACACTCGTCTGCAACGTGTGTTTCATCGAGTATCGACTTCAAAAAAGTCTCATCGATATCTAAGGAATCGAAATCGTCAAATTTATCTTGTAATTCATTTATTGTTGACCAATTATCTTGGGTCAAAGATGCCATCAAGCAATTCAAATGATGAAACGAATTAGAAAAATAGAGGAAGTGGGATTAGAATATGAGAACCCGATGATGAAATGGAGGAAAGAAGGTTGGTTTAAATAGGCAAAGTTTACACAAATAAATCAAGAAGCTTGTGGGCCTAATGATACGATGTACGATTATCTTTAGATCTATGACATTGAGGTTGCTGACTAGGATGGACCATATCTCCAAAAAAATCACAATCACCCATTTTTCCACTTTAGAATAGGTATAGGTATCAAAAATAGTTAGGTTTGGCAAAATTCGATTTTGAATACAATAATGGTATGGTAAACGAATAATTCTTTGATTTAACTTTATACCATTCAATTTAAATAGATTATATTTATATCATCATGAATACAATAAAAGATACTGTATTAGTGTATTAAAACATGGAACTAACCATTCAGTTTTGGCTGAGTGGCTACCGAGTTGTCCAATGAAGCACACCACCCGGGTTTAATTCATGGCTATGCCAAATTGTTCAAAAATGGAGTGTGACTAGAGGGTGCGCATAATGCGCAATTCACCCGTTACCAGGTCTCGCGCTCGGGAGGCTTTATTTACCCGAGGTTTTACCTTGTATGGGGGAGCCAATGTGCTCGTTGAGGGTTTCCTCGCTTACCAAAAAAAAAAAAAAAAACAACATGGAACTCTATTTTTAGTCACAATTTTGATACTACTATCTATTTCATGCAGACAATATCAAGTACACATATTTGGTTTAAATAAAAGATAAAAGATTTCCATTAAAAACAGTGACTAAATGTAGAATTTATACACGTAGGTTTTAGTATTGTCGTTAAATTACATTAAAATATTGATATAGCATTAGTTATTCGTTTTTTTTAAACAGCTATAGAGGTTAGTTATTAAGAATTACAAATAATTAATTGTATGATTTTTTTTTTTTGCATGTTAATGAAATTACTAAATTTTACGTTTCGAAAACTCCATGATGTACACGGTTAACTTATATATTTAAAAAGTTCGGAGACAAAATACTACGTACCGTTTAAGAAGAATACATGTTCGTTACATGTTTGGTGTATATATAATAATATTATTGTTGGGGACGTTACGTATGAGATGGTACCCCAACATGAATGATGCAAGTGTAAAATAGGCCCACAAAAGGAGAAATAATGGAGCATTTAAGATAGTGTTAGATATGGTGGAATTGAATCGGAAATTATATAATACTCCGTATCTCCTACGTATTAATGGGGTGACCCTACTTTCAACTAATTTTAACACATTTTCTTTTATCCATAACTCCAAGTCTCCAACGTTTAAAGTAATCTCTTTAAACTTCTGTTTACTATAAAACAACAATATTATAAGTAGCGTAAAAATAATCATCTTATATAAAACTCCGTATATGTTAGTATATAACGTGAGAATTCGCGAGATTATATAGCTAAAATACGTTTTTCTAGCTATACTTTAAAATCATGCAAATGATTAGTTCATACCTGTATTATAAGTTATTAAACATATTAAATTGAATTAACGAGTTCTTCATCAATATAAATATTTAAAGAAATTTCAATCTATATTCCAAGCATGGCTAGCCCTATTGAGGAAACCATTGGCAGCAAATAGTCCTGGACTAGTCCAGCTGCCCTCCTTTCCTTTGCCCTCCTTTTCTTTCTTTGAAATGTTTGTGGACGGATGTATATGTATATGTTACTTGTACTATTAGCATTAATGCTTGTAAACTCTTTAATTAAATAATTTAAGTGGGTTCCAATTTACTTGAGGAAGTAAGTCAATGTGGGTAGTGTTTAGTTCACGGTCAGTCCTCAAAAGAAAGTGCTTATGTAGCGCTCATGTGTCAGCTAGTCCTTAAAAGGAAGTATGTCAGTATTAGGAGCACTCTTTGAATCAACTAAATTTTTTAATACCATTGACAGAGGCGGAACCAGAAATTCAAGATAAGGGGGCTCGATTTTTTTATAAACCGTAAATTGTAACAAAGGAATGTGTTTTGAACGATACTACCAATATATATTGTATGCTACTGAATAAAAAAAAACAAAGTCATCACAATTACGGAGTATTTCTCTAACATTAAATCATCTCAAAGTAATATAACTTGAACTAAAATTACTGAATAATAATGGCCAAACTTGGGTTGTTGAGGGTGGCTAAGCACCACCATGTTCCCCTTATCTACGCCACTGGCCATTGAAGTTGTTGAAGATAAGAGGAAATGAAGAGCAAAATAGCTTATTATATCTACACTAGGAAAACTTTTTTTTTCCTGTTCTTTTTTATCTTATTTTATTTCTGTTATATTTAACGAAAAACTCTCCTAAAAAGAACACAATAGTTTTATATATTATATAAATAAATAAATATTGATTCAAATCTTCTTCTCAAAAGAAACTACCAGTTCACCATTTTGTTTAATAAATTACCAAAATTTGAGTTAGAGGACTTTTACAAATATATTTAAATTATAATAATTATGATGATGATATTGGTGTAAGAAAAAAAATGCGAGCCAAATAAATACTCTACTTCGTATGAAAAAAACGATGTATTCTCGAGTTTTTTCAGCAGAAAGGAATGGAAAAGAAAGCAGATGAGAGTGTTTTACTATCCTTCCCAATCCGTCCAAATATGGGCGAAGAGTGTTGTTAATAAAATATTAATGTACTATCCTTTCTAATCCTCTCATCTCCTTTCCGCTTAAAATAAAAACTCGAGAATCACTATTATTTTTTAATCCGTCTATTTCCTTTCCTTTCCGCTAACAAAAATCTCGAGAATGCATAAAAGAGTTGCTAGGTGAGTAGAGGTAGAACTAGCTTTAAACATAGCTTTAGACAGGGGGTGACAGGTGACCCGTACCAGCAAATTTTAAGCCTACGATATTTAGTTATTTTATTTTGCTCATAGTCCAAAAATCTAATTAAATTTGATTTTTTTTATTTGTCACAAGTGATATAGATTCCTTGGAACAATAAAGTTTTTCAAGGCAAAAGTTGGATGGCTTCGATAGCTCTAAATGAGATCCAAATTCTCTCGTTTGATTGAATTTCTCGCAGAATAAAAGGGGTTAATATCGATTGAAACGTTTGGCTCACCAAGCCGGGTCTGTATTTGACATAGTTTGTATTCGTGTTAGAAAGTAGTGTAGTCGAGCTTAGGTTAGATTTGCAATCTATGTATCGACTATCCAATTAAACTGTTTTTCGATCGTATTGGGGTTTGGGCTTAGCTTCCATAGACTGTTCATTGGCTGGTCCATAGCCTCCTGTCATCTCGTGTACTCGTTATTTTTATATAATTCAACAGTTTGCTTTTAAAAAAAATATAGATTCATGGATCCGTTAGGGTACGGATACTAAATACTCAGCAGACCGGATATTGGGGCATGCAAGGCGTGCGGCCGCATATGGACCAATATTTATAAGGGCCCAAAAAATACACCCTAATATAACTTACCTAGGTCCATTTTACACACATAGATCCATTTGTTAATCAATACAACAACAACAACAACAACAACAACAACAACAACAACAACAACAACAACAACAACAAAACTCAATATCACATAAGTGGTTATTATGGAGGTGAGATGTAGACAATCCTTCCCCTATCCGAGAATAAAAACAATTCATTTATCCACTCAGAGTGAAAACACTCTCAAAAGTAGAGAAAGTCATCTATGTCTCTATTCGACGGATAAAGAGATTGTTTCCGACTGGACCTTCGGCCAATAATTATCTGTTAATCAATAATTTAAAAAATAAAAAAACGAAAGTACATAATCAATGTCGAATACTCCGTAATCTAACACTATGTTTGTATATAAAAAGTCCAATTTTATTTTTCGAACATAGCCCGTAAAATTGTCGGAACGACCTTGTATAAACATGGTTGATGGTACGTCGAATCAAGGTTTTAATTGGTATTGTGGCACATGCGTACACGCATTATTCGTGCAAAACTCTTATAAAAATACAAATTTAAATAAGCACCATGTGTCATTTGTCGGCATTAATATGCTTACGCACAATTACGGAGTATTGCAATTTATATATCTTGTCACGGTCAAGTCTGTCTGTCCACCAGCATTTGCATCCAATCTCACTTTAGATTACGGAATATTGCAATTTTCGCTATTAGACTATTTGTAGTGGGTTGGGGCGTGAGTTGGGAGCGTGGGTTGCTTTTTGTACTTTTTGATGATTAGGATGCGTGAGTTATTTGTGTGGAGTAGTGGTGGTGTGGGTTGGTGGTGTTGGTTAGGAGTATTGTGATAATGTGTTAAAATATAATTAGGTTAAGTATTAAAACGGGATAAAAAATAATATTTTTAAATAATAAAAATATAAAAAGAAAAAGGAAACGCCGGTGGCTTGTGGTGTTGGAATCCAACCAATGCTCTCAAACTGCCCCAAAGCAATGCCCCAATATGGATGAAAGGGGCGTTGCTTCCTTGCCACCTAGACTGCCACGCCGTTGGATGAGCACCACTGCAAGGAGTCTTATCAGTTTATCACCTGATTTTCACATTTTTTTCAAATAAAAAATAGTATTAAATAGTATCAATACGACATGTAACAAAATTAAAGGCACCAGTTGCGGAGGTTAAGCATTTCTAAAGGGGGTGCTGCCCTACTAGATTTAACATGTACTTTGTAATTAGCTATTTTCATTACGTGGCCTTAATTTATTTTATTTTATTTTATATCTCACTCTTACATCTAATCCACTAATCCACTAACCCATCAAGTAATCAAGTAATTTAAGAAAAAACTATAATACAAATCACCCGTTAAATCAAGTAACCTAAATACAAATGTTATTTTGTGATTCATTCGTAATAATTTTCATCGTTTAGACTATTTTTATCGATGACATCTGTCATACAACCATATTGTGCCACATCAGCGTCACATCAGCAACTTCTTCGTATCATTTAACTCATCACACTCCCTAGTATCCATGACATACCTCATTACCATAAAATGAACCCACTTTAATTAATTTTATTAATACAATTGTACAACTATTATATGCACAATGTACAAGAAACAAAAGGTATATACTCCATCTTCCAATATGCTGAACATCGAAGTTTAGAACCACGACCATTCAACGGCGCTACAAGGACATTCGCTAGTAACGGAGTGGTTGCAACGACGCTCCAAAAAAGGTCCAACCACGCTCCCGATAAGAGTGGTATTATATTAATTGATTGTTACGCCCCCTCGATAAAAAAATTAAGTTCCAAGACCGATTTGCAGCCCAAATTACATGTAAAATCTTATTATTGAACAAACGAGGCTGCGATCTTTTCAGTGTTAGGTGTGTGTTATGTAATGACGACTTGGAGATGATTAAGGACATATTGGTTAAATACAAAATCGCAAATGCTAATTAGAACAAGTTTTTAAATTGGTGGACCGGGTTTTTCTAATATATCCATCGACTGCGACTATATTGATTATGCATTCTCAATAATAATATTTGTTATAATTCTTATAATAATAATAATAATAATAATAATAATAATAATAATAATAATAATAATAATAATAATAATAATAATTTTAGAATACAACCTTTGAAGAAAACAAGCTCCTAAAAATAAAACGCCATTGCTTGGGCTCGAACCCGAGACCTCTTGGTTAAACCAGATGCTCGAACCACTCCTCTGCTGTTTACTTATCTTACAACCCAATTATTATTATCATTACCATGTATATCGGATCACATATTCATCAACATACATCATATATTCATCCCTATCTTTGTTATTTCATGTTTCATTGATTTTTATCCCTTCCGTCATCATAACATTCCTTTAACCCAATTATACATCATATGCATAATATTATAAGTATCATCATAATCCTCATATTTGTCCCACCCGTAACCAACTCGACCCAACAGGAACTTGACGAGCCCAAATCAGTTTAAAAGTCCACTAACCAATCCTAGTTCAAATGGCTATCGGTTGGGTTTTGAAGTCCAATAAAAAACCCGATAACAACTCAATCCTTTACGGCCCATTTCTATATGGAAGTTGTTGGTGTTTGACGATGGTGGTTAATTGATTGTTGATGATTGAAACAGAAACAAAACTCTTAACCTTAAAATGATGGTTCAATGTAACAAGGAAACTGAAGCTTTCGATGGGTGTGGTGGTGTTTATGGTGTCCTCAACTGAAACCGAATCAAGTTTATAGATGGTAGTATGGTGGTTTAGTGCAAGTGGGTTTCACGAGGGAGAAGACAAGAAAGGAGATGGTGTTTCAACGGTTGTGGTCATGGTGGTACGATGTAGGTGTTATGGTAGCGGTGAAAGAAGGGGTGTAGGAAGTGGGTGTGGTTTAAATGGAGAAGAAGAACATAGATTGGTGATAGATTCATATACTGGTGTGTGTATATATATTAATACAATAACATATAATATGTAAGAGTTTCAAAAGGAAAACAGTGGAAAATAGTTAGCAGCCGGCTCCTTGTTTCTTTCCTACCGACGGTTTATCACGAATGGCTATATCGTGTCCATTGCTAAACAGTTAACTTATAAAAGTGTTCCTAACAATCCCAAATTTTTAAATTATGTCCATTTATTTATTTTGATCATTACCTGTTTGAAACCTGATAAAAAAGATTCGATAATTATTTATTTTCTGTTCCAAATTATATGTACGGAGTACAAAAACTTAGATTGAAATGGTAAAAAAAATGTTTATCAAAACTATTATCTTTTTAATCAAATTTTGGAACAACTTTTATTTTAAAACTTCTTATATATATATTAGACCTATTTTAAAAACAATTAAACGTCAACCGAAAGTTACAGACATTTACCATATAAGCTCAAAATTAATTATATTTAATATACACTATGTGTATATATAAACAGTTTTAATAACAAAATTTACTACGCAAATAAATATATATTAAATAATTAAATTAAATATAACAATATATATATATACAAGAAATATACATATAAAATAATAGTTTTTATTACAATGTATTTTATTTTACATATTTGTATATAACAATAAATGTATATAATAGTTTATTAATGTTCATGTTATTATATATATTATACATATATTTATATATACACATATTTATAAATATCCACATATTTACAAGCAATGGTTCGTGAATCATCGGGGATAGTCAAGGGGTTACATGAAAATAGTTCCAAAATTTTGAGATTCAACATTACAGACTATGCTTATCGTGTCGAAATCATATTAAGATCAAGTTTAAATTTGGTCGGAAATTTTCGGGTAACCATCATCTGATCTGATGCTTTACTTTCCTGGTCGCGGTGGTTTCGATTTATTCCTAGGGTTTTGGATTTTGTGACTTTTTGTTTGTGCGATTATCATCTAATCTTAGGGGTTCTGATTTTCTGCCAGCGATTCTACTTTACCCTTATTGTTTTGAACTTCATATGCTCACAGATAGCGATCATCATCTAACCCTAGGGTTTTAATTTCATGTCAGCTATTTGGGATTTGGAAGAGAATTTTGCAGCCCCGTCCACTCTATTACAAGTAAGTTTTTTTGCTTCGTTCTTTTTCTTTGTTGCTACAAAAATTGTATTTTTTTTGTTGGATGATTCTTGGAATTATAGTGATGTATGTATTTGTGGTTTCGGTTATGAATTGTTGGTTTCAATGTATTTTATGTGTTTTGAGTTTGTGATTTTTTATAATTGTTAGTTGGTATTGGTATTGGTAATCATGTTGCAAAGTTAATTACTAGGCCAAATGGGTTCAGGTCATATGGGTTTTGTGAATCTGGAACTACATTTTAGGTGACATTTGTTGCATTTTTTTGCTTATTGATAAGCTTAATTTGTTTTACCTGCTAGACTTAAAATATATCACGTCTTTACCCATTTGTATGAAATAGGTAGAAATTGCCATGTCTAAAGGATAAACAAATATCAATCTCAAAACATAAACGAAATCAAATGACCAAGGTGTATAATATATGAGACTTAACAAACAGTTTACAAGATGTGTAAAATAATATCCTCCTAAAATACATACCTTTTATTTTTAGTCCATCTGGCTTATGATTGAAGACTTCTTCCATGATATATATGTTTTGATCTCTATATGTAAAATTATGATGTTGAAGTCTTTAAACCATTTGTTGCTCATGGCGGAGATTTGTATATAGAGACACCAGCCCAAAAGATTTGTATATAAATGTAGCTATATACATGGCAACTATATATAAATAACACTTTGTATATAAATGGCAACAAATACTTTCTTTTTCATGGCAGCGATTTGCATATAAATGTACAGCTTTATTGAAGTTATAAATTTTTATACAACATAGTAGATTGTAACTCAGGAGTTGAAGTAATGTTTTGCTGATATTTTATTTTTTGTTGCATTTTCACAGCTTGCTAAATTTGCAATGATGAAATATGTGTACCCTTGGTCACCATTTGGCAAGGCAACATATTAGTTGCAGCCATGGTGACTGATTACATATTTCTGATGCAAATATTCTACTTATGCTGTAGATGTTTTCGGAAATGCCCACAACTACACGGAGTTAGGTTGCCGTCTTAAGACATGGTAGCCTCTTTGTTGCTAAATGATTGTAGCAAAAAAAAAAAAAAAAAAAAACCTTTGCCATGATTTGCAACACCGTTTATCAGTTGGATTTTCTATTAGTGACAACGCCTTTTGGTACTCACAACTCAAGAAGGTTTTAATAAGATAGGCTATGATGATTAATATGTAAGAGTTGGGTCGAGTAACGAGAAAAAATGAGTTCGTATCTTGGCGGGGCAATCTAAAGATTGCAGCCAGGGCGATTCATATTCTCTTGCTTGATTTTAAACATGGATCTGAGCCTAATTTCTTTTTTTCCCTCTGATTAAAAAGGCTGTGAGTTGTACAAAATAGTCATACTGAGGTGTCTGTGACATTCTTCGCTATTATACGACATTTCAGATTGCCACCGACCCTCGAATTAGGCCTCCAAGTAAGATTTTCCAAATGTTGTACGTTGTAACGGATACTTTTGCACACAAAACTCATAATAATACTTTTTGGACTTCATATACATGTGTTCTCAGGACCTAACTTTCATTTTCTATGTTTGTCTTAGGAGCATTATGAACGTATTATATATCTAAAAGCCTTTTTTGCTGTTTTGCTTAACGATCTCCTCATGATGTGTATATATTCTTTCACATGCTTTTCTTTTTTGTTTGGCTGGGAGGCGTCAACGTATTTTAGAAAGGATGGACGGAGTACAAAAACTTAGATTGAAATGGTAAAAAAAATGGTAAAAAAAGATTATTTTCTGTTCCAATTTATATGTACGGAGTACAAAAACTTAGATTGAAATGGTAAAAAAAATGTTTATCAAAACTATTATCTTTTTAATCAAATTTTGGAACAACTTTTATTTTAAAACTTCTTATATATATATTAGACCTATTTTAAAAACAATTAAACGTCAACCGAAAGTTACAGACATTTACCATATAAGCTCAAAATTAATTATATTTAATATACACTATGTATATATATAAACAGTTTTAAATAACAAAATTTACTACGCAAATAAATATATATTAAATAATTAAATTAAATATAACAATATATATATACAAGAAATATACATATAAAATAATAGTTTTTATTACCATGTATTTTATTTTACATATTTGTATATAACAATAAATGTATATAATAGTTTATTAATGTTCATGTTATTATATATATATTATACATATATTTATATATACACATATTTATAAATATCCACATATTTACAAGCAATGGTTCGTGAATCATCGGAGATAGTCAAAGGGTTACATGAAAATAGTTCCAAAATTTTGAGATTCAACATTACAGACTATGTGTGACAACCCTCACTTTTCGACTTCTGAAATTACTAAAATGACCCTAAGATTTACTGCTTGATTATACGTATTATATAATTAGGGTTGTTATATATATTTATATATACGATATAATGAACTTTGACCGAATAGTAATTTTTAGTCAACAACGTACGCTTGATTATTAATATAATTATTATATAATAAGGTTATAGTAAATTATAATAAATAAACTTTATATCGCTTTTATTATGTAGTATTTAACTATATAATAAATTCAATTATATACAAATGTAATAATATTTATAAACTTAATAAAACTATAATTTAATAATTATAATTAAATTAAAATCATAATTATTTATTATAAAAAATTATAAAATACCGAAATTATTTAATATTTTACACAAAAATTCGTATTTATTAATATATATATATATATATATATATATATATATATATATATATATATATATAAATTGAAAAATATTTTTCGCAGTATAATAAATCATTTTCTTGATTTAAAAAAAATTAAAAAAAAGAAATAAATTACTTTTTATTTTAAAATTATAATGGACTACTACTTTTATTATTTTATTTTGTAGTTGATTCCATGACCTAACATTTAATACTTTTAATTATGAAAATCCCATTAAGAATTAAAATATTTTTTTCTTTTAATTATTTTATTCTTTTTACCTAATTTTTTTCAAGTATAAATACCCCTCATTTCTCATTTAAACTCACACCAAAATTTCTCTCATTCTCTCATTGAAGAATTACTACTAAGTAAGTATTTTTTTTCTTTCTTTCTACTTTTTACTTTTTACTATTTACTTCGGTAAATTTTTTTTTACCAAAACATGTAAATAATGTTATAATTATATGTAATTAAAATAAAAATAAATATCATGTTATAATTATTCTACAATTAATATTAAGTATGAAAACATATTATAAACTTATTTGTAATCAGATTTATAATTATTAAGTAATTAAAATGAATTATTGAATATATATGTGCATGTACGATATAAATAAGGAATAATTAGAGAAAAATTAAATAAAATAATTTTAAAGTTTTCCTAACCTTAATATGATATTATTCTGATCAAAAATAATTTTTACAATTTTTATATGTATTTAAATCGAATTTATAGTTTATTTATTATTAATTATTATTATTATTATTATTATTATTATTATTATTATTATTATTATTATTAATTATTATTATTATTACTATTATTATTATTATTATTATTATTATTATTATTACTAACGTATGTATTATTATTATTATTATTATTATTATTATTATTATTATTATTATTATTAGTATTTCCATTATTATTATTAACATAAGTATTATTATTATCATTAATATGATTATTATCATTATTAAGTATTGTTACCAAAAATTATAATTTTGATTATTCTTATTATTAAACTTTTCATTTTTATTAAAAACTGTTATCATTATTATTATTGTTATAAGTATTATTATTATTAAATCATTATTATTACCATTAAAGAAATCATAAACATTATTATCATTATTGAGTATTATTATTATCATTACAAATATTATTTTAGTATTATTATAATTACTATTCTTAACAAACAAATGATATATATATAAGAAAATATATTTAATACATATAAACAACACAAATTAATATTTTTATATATAAAAAATAAGAATATTTGAAACATATAAAAATAAAAAGGATATAACTAATGAATATATATATATATATATATATATATATATATATATATATATATATATATATATATGTATATATATATATATGTAAACTTGTTCAATTTCGATTATATGTATTAATATATATATAACTGATATAGGTTCGTGAATCCGAGGTCAACTCTGTACTTGTTCAGTGTCATCATACGCATAATTACTACAAACTATCATATCGTATCGTGAGTTCATCTGCTCCCTTTTTATATATATTTTTGGGCTGAGAATACATGCGTAACTTTTATAACTGTTTTACGTTTAGACACAAGTACTCAAACTTTTATGCTATATACGTGCTTTGGCATGCTAAATCCCCACCGTAATATCGTTAATTGCTAAGGTATAGGATGCAAGCTTAGTTATTGTGAGTAGCGCTACTGAGAGTGACGTCTCTGTCCATTTGACCGTTGGTCTTTGGATACATAATAATGATTCAACTACACTGACAGTACAAGGTGTCACGGGGTAACTTTGTTTAGTCGCGATATTACAAACAACAACTCTTTCGATTAATATATTTGGTATTAATCAACTTTAAACTGAAATCTTGTGGTCTAATGCTATACTGAACTATTGATTTATGATAAACCTATGAAATCACTCAACCTAGTGTTGACTTTTTAAAGCATGTTTATTCTCAGGTACTTAAATATTGCTTTCGCTGTATATCTGCTGCTTTGATGATGATTGCTTGCTATCCTTGGAGTCTTCATTACATATCATATCAATTAAAGATATTTAATGTTCTAAATACAATGTAATCTATTTATCTTCCGCTGCAAAACTCAATAAAACGTCTCATATAGAGTCATTCTCGTTTATACAATTGCGATTTGATATAATTAGTCACAAATATCCCAGGCCCTATTTGAGGGTGTGACAGATTGGTATCAGAGCAGGTTGTTGTAGAGAACCAGGATTGCATTTTAAGTGTGCCTTATACAATTAGGTACCTTAGCAATGTAGGACTACAACTTTCTTTGACCATAGTGCCTTTAATTGTTGTCTTTAACTGTTAAATGCTACACTATACTTTAGAAACTTTACTTATCTTAGAATGCCGAACCAATCTAAGAACTCTGCTCTCTTTCCTAAGTACTATCCAATTCCGCCACCACATTTAAATGCGACACCATGATTTCTGAAATTCTCGACATTTCTTTGTCATCTATCATGGTTTTATGTATTACATATGCATTACATGAAATGTTATCCATGATTTTTGAAATCTCTACTATTCATATTCATTACTTTCAAAATCTTTGCTTTCTCGTTATTTTTTTGATCATTGAATTTTCTTGACGAGTGGCGTCTACGAAACTCTAGAATGGAAGGGTTTGGATTACCGATTTAAAGGATCCTATAGCTCAAGCCCCTAGACCTGAATAGGCCATTGCGAATTGAAAGTCTTTAATCGAAAGTTTATCTGATTACATACTTATCATTTTTAAATCTCGACACGTCATACTGCCATTATTGCATAAATGGAGTATAGACACATCATATCTTATCATATCTATTCCAATAGACTTTGTCTAAAAACTATTCCTAAATATCCTCCGTAAATTACGAAAATCTTTTTGCTATATATACGTATTCAAGAAGACGAATATATCATTCAGTATCCAACACCCATCTCATATCAAAACCCTTTTTCCGATCATATAATATGGATTTCTCATCTGATTCCTCAAGTTCCTCTAGCTCCGAAGATAGCGTGACGGGAGCACACCCACCGATCAATTACCGTAATTTCTTCAGAAAATGGGGATGGGTTCGCGAAATACTCACCCTATGGAGAAATGAAGAAGGTACTCCTTATCACGAGCCAAACTTACCACCAAACGTCAGAGTACTCGATCCGCTTACCGGCGAATCTGTTCGCAATACCGTTTACACTCTTTTCGCAAGGATTTTTCACCTCGAAGGTCGACTCGATGTAACCCAAGACAGTATTCGTCCTCTACTCCCGAATTCTAACCAGATAGGGTTATTAGAAGAAGTTAGAAGACTTCGAACTAAATATCAAGAATTGACAAACCTTACAGAGGAATGGGTAGAACAAATCCATAGACTCAAGCGTAAAGTAGAAACCCTGGTGGAAATAGTGCACGATTTGGAAGCTAGGCTCACACCTACTACCCAAATACCACAAGCAACACCAGCAACATAACCAGTACCATCAGTACCACCAACATCATCAACATCACCAACACCACAAGCACTATAAGCACCATCAGCATCACCACCAACAGCATCAGTACCAACAACAACATACGCATCTCACGCCTCAACATCACACTTAGTACCACAAACATCAACATCATACGCCTCAAAGATACCAAGGAATATTAGCAATAATGAGTTAAGATGTATTGACTCATTCTTCGTGAAAAATTATATATGTATACTTTATATATATATATATATATATATATATATATATATATATATATATATATATATATATATGATTTGGAACAATAATAAATCTTGTCGTACTAAGCAATTACGTGTGAATCTCAACTAGTATGTACTACTTGGTTAATCCATATCACTAATATGCTATGATGTACATCCTTTGTTAATGACTTAGCAATCGTTAATCACTGCTTCAACACAATAAACTCCATTTCATAATAAATCAAGTGTAACGACGAATGTATTGATTCATAACTTCATTAGCGAAATATTTCGCGACAATTATGAAATCTCTAAGGTTTTGGAGATTATTCATTCTCGTTTCAACTGTAAATCAAATGAGTTTAATATTATATTAACTCATTAAATCCATGATTACATCTGAAGGAAAATATATATGTACGTATATTTTCATAAAGACTGTAATTAAAACTCTTTTGTACAAACTGTTAATTGTGAAAATATTTTAACGGGTAGGTAATACCCTAGAAATATTTATATCTCACATTAATATGTTACACTGTACATTTTTCAATTCCGATTCTCATGAATTTTATTCATTCGTATTCTGTGATGAATTATCACATCAAACCACCGAAACTATCATTCATTACTTTTGAAATTTACAACATTTCTTCGTCAACCGTTAGATCCGTTGACGATTACAATCAGCGTTTAATCATCTAAAAATAAAATTTCTTGAAACCATCTCGGATTGATAACCAACGATTCAGATTCGTTAACCCTAATAATGCTGATGAAGCAGCAAAAGCTATAGATGGTCTTAATGGTCAAAACTTTGATGATAAAGAATGACGTATTGAAAAAGCTCATATTTGGAACTGAAAAACGGATTGAGCTAACCATAAAAGAGACCAAGGACAAATCCCAAGGACTAAACCTATAACCAAAGAATCTAGATGATTCGATTTCTGAAGAAAACCACAGAAGATCTTTTTACGCATTCTAAATCCTTACAGAAGAATTTCTTCATTATCCTTCGATTTTAGAAATTCTAAAATATCATCGTATCTTTCGTTATAAATATCCTCGATATTTCTAAAGATATCTTCATAACGATTCTTGTCGGCAATTAATTATCTCTTTATGATATCTTTATTACATCATAAAGGAAAACTGTTTAAGTTTCTATATCCGTAAAATTTAAATTCAAATTTTGAATGATTTGAAGTAATGTTGGGAATTGAAGCATGATTTATTATAATATAATGATGTCAGGCCAACGTGATTATATTACAGTAAGTCATGCTAAATTTTTAATGGAAGATGATGATTCATAGACTTTATAATCATCATTTTCCATGTTACACGACTCTTACATTCTACTTAATCTTTATACATATCAAGAACATATTTTCTTGATAGTTCTATCTTTTTCGGATATTCTGGTAATTTGACAAATGAAATCGTGCTATTACCTTTCCTTCTGCTTTATATATTATGATCATTCGAAACTTCATACCTACGAATTCTGGACCATTACTTGCTTTACAAAAGCATGAAGCTTCGACATATAAGGGAAAATATAAAGCCCGATAACGACACTGAAATTACAAACCGTGTATATCAATGCGTATAGCAATATAAAGACACGGAAGAACTAAAAACACGATAAAACCAAGAGCATAGTAGAAGTAAACAGATTCCTCTGGTGGTGAATGAAAAAGAAGAATGACTGCATATATGGTCAATATAATAACAAGTATCAATACGGGATTGAGCATATTATCAAATCTTTTAGAATTATGAATTGAGAAAGAAAGTATAGAAGTGGTGAAGATAATGAAACTGAAGAAGCTAATTTATAGCAAAATTTCAGACACAGCAATCGAGGCAATTCATCGCATTTAATTAAAGAAAATCTTAATTTCCCTAATTACCGGAGAATCCAATCTTATAAAGATTATGAAGATTTCTTTAAATCCCTTGAATTCCAGAAATCAACTTTAAATATGTCAAAAGTTAAGGCAAACATTTAATTTCCTCAATTCAATCTTTTACGATAGCTCCGTTTATACTCTTCCTGTAATTGAATCGTTTTATCCATATTATTTAATGTTGATAAAACTCTATTTTTTTCAACTCATATTCATCATTCTTGTTGTAAACAATGACGATCTCTATCAAATTTCATGACTATGATTTTCACGAACTCTTCTATATTTTGTATACCCTAATATTGTGGCATAAACGCTCAAGGTTTAAATAAGCTCACTATTATTCATAACCCATTTCATGTGTATTGAAATACTTGTATAGCATCATCATCTCTTTCTGAGAAAATCTAATCAATGACACTCTTGTTAAATCCTTTAGATAACCTCCGCATTAATAATAAAATGCACTTCATAGAAATTATGGTTCATATGATTTAAACTCTTGAAACAAAATAATATTCTATCTGTTGAAAATTCAAGCAAGGCCCCGAGTATACTTGGGAACGTGAAAACCAAATAAAAAGAAAATATCCTCACCTATTTATAAACAACGCCGACTGATGGCAACAACTAAATTTCGGGACGAAATTTCTTTTAACAGGGGGATACTGTGACAACCCTCACTTTTCGACTTCTGAAATTACTAAAATGACCCTAAGGTTTACTGCCTGATTATACGTATTATATAATTAGGGTTGTTATATATATTTATATATACGATATAATGAACTTTGACTGAATAGTAATTTTTAGTCAACAACATACGCTTGATTAATAATATAATTATTATATAATAAGGTTATAGTAAATTATAATAAATAAACTGTATATCGCTTTTATTATGTAGTATTTAACTATATAATAAATTCAATTATATACAAATGTAATAATATTTATAAACTTAATAAAACTATAATTTAATAATTATAATTAAATTAAAATCATAATTATTTATTATAAAAAGTATAAAATACCGAAAATATTTAATATTTTTGTGACGATCGCTCCAAATCCATATGGACGAACACGTCATTCATCGATTTCATTGCGAGGTATTTGACCTCTATATGATACGTTTTGTAAACATTGCATTCTTTTGAAAAAGGCACACCATAAATGAATATTTAAATCAAAGGTTTTCGACATCTGATGATTTCTACATATAGACAATCACCGTAATTAATAGTTTACAATAGTAGTTTCGTTGATAATGCAGTCAAAATAAGATACATGGTGATGATTTAGTGAATGCAACGTTTCCTTGAAAACTATGCCATGTAAGACTCCATGCACATAGCTTGTCTAACATATAAGCAAACAGCGGAAGACTTCTAGGGAACCTGAGAATAAACATGCTAACAAGTGTCAACACAAAGGTTGGTGAGTTCATAGTTTTAGTGTTTCGCATAATCTGTATATAAAAGTGGATCACAAGATTTCAGTTGTTTCATCCAGAAACGTTTATCAAAATATTCTACAAGATTGAGCACCCTGGTAACTAAGCTTTAACGTTATAATAAGTACCCCTGTTTTAACATACATGCAACCAACATGTACAATACACGCAAACCAACGTGTACTAAACTCAAATAGCATACGTCTGTTTTATAGTTCAGGCTAGGGTTTCTATACCTGGAACAGACGGGGATGTCAAGCCCTATGGATCCATATATAACTACTCGCGCCCACTAGTTCTTATAACCGGCAGTTACTAGTTACCAAAGCTAAGGGATTTTCGGTTCAAACTCGGTGTAGAATTTAGTATGTACTTGTATCCATTGCGTTTAAAATAAAGTGCATGTATTCTCAGCCCAAAAATATAGATTGCAAAAGCAATTAAAAAGGGAGCATATGAAACTCACCTTAGCAGCATATAAAGTCGTTCACCAAAATGTGACCGAAACTCGGATTACCAAATAACCGTAGATCTCAACCTAGAGAACATATGTTGGTCAATAAATGTCTATCAAGCTAGGTCAGGTCATAGTGTATCACAATCCTAATGCTCGAGATCGACATATAAAAGTTATCCAAAGTCGTTTCAAAAAGTTAATTTTGGCAATAGTTCAACAAAACGAGACGTACCTTATATAAGGATTCATTTACTCAGTTGGTAATATTCAAAAATTCAATTTATCAATTTTGGCGATTTCTAAATAAAAAGTTATTGATTTTTCGCCAGCTTTCCAAAAACATGTATAATATATACCTTTTACCAGTAATATATGTATTTAATTCATGATTCATTATAAACTGTTTAACGACGAAATTTAGCATACACGCATGCATAAATATATATACTCGAGCACTAGACATGGATACACAATTAATATATAAAAGATAAGATATGAATGCTCACGTATCAATATTGTGATTCAATATTGCAGGGAAAGTATGTAGACGCAACAGAGATGATAAACACTAGGTTAGACTTGCGAATAATACCCACGTACATTACCCATAACCTCCATAGCTATAGCCCATAGTTTCCTTAGCTCTATCCCGCTCGAAAAGCTTATTTTGAAAATAACTTGCTCATGACCTCGTCGTAGTATTTTATGTATAATAATACTAATAATAATACTAACAATACTAATAATAATAATAAGATTTATAATAATAATAATAATAATAATAATAATAATAATAATAATAATAATAATAAATAATAATAATAATAAATATAGAGAGCATAGATGGAGAGATATATGTGTGTGAGTGTCGACAAACTGTCCAATTTATAGAAGAATTCTGATTTCTGACCCCCATGCGATCGCATGGGTTTTATGCCTATTTCTCATGCGATCGCATGGCCCTCTGATCCAGCTCACAATCATTTGTTGTTTTGTTTGTCGACATATTTAAATATAATATATATAATATATATAATTTAAATAATTGATTATATATTTTATTAAATTCATGTGCATAGTTGACTTGTAATTTTCATTCCGATGACTCGTACGTTGTCACTCGACTTATGTCCCGGTTCCGGTTTCTCGAACGCATTTTTGTACGCTTAGAAAACTCGCAATTTACGTTTTGTGACTCGTACCTTTATCAAAATATAATCTTAAATTATCAATAAACTATATCATTCAAAGTGCATCTTAAACTTTCGAGTGTTTTGGTCATTTACTTCTATAAATCATTGTCTCGCTATTTGTTAATATATATATAATAACAAATCGTTTTATGACCAAGTTAATATATATTTTCAACATTCATAAACACGTTTTAAATATACGTCGCAAGTTATTCATACAATTAATATTCCAACTTATCATATATATTCAAATAAATATTTAAACCAATAAGTTTAATGTACGGTATCAAACAATTAATACATTGTTACGTTTTCAAGTTATAGTATACATATATGTATCTATATACATATAATTGTTCGCAAATTGTCAAGAACAACCGAAAGGTATTTGAATATATGAAAGTAGTTCAAAAATTTTGAGATTCAGTTTTACAGACTTTGCTTATCGTATCGGAAATGTTAATCATACAAAGATTAAGTTTAAATTTGGTCAGAAATTTCCGGGTCATTACAGTACCTACCCGTTAAAGAAATTTCGTCCCGAAATTTGAGTGAGGTCGTCATGACTAACAATAAAAATGTTTTCATGACGTATATGTATTGATAAATAGAGTTTTATCACCGTTGAATAAAATGGATAAAACAATCCGATTATTCGAAGCGTATGAGAGAAGTTATCGTAAAAGAGTGAAATGAAGAATAGAGATTCGTCTTAACTCTTGACGTATTAACGATTAATTTTCGTAATTTAAGGAATAGAAAATCTTCATAATCTAAATAAGATTTGATTCTTCGGAATTTAAGGAAATTAAGATTTCTTTTGATTAAATGCGTAATTTGCCTCGATTGCTATGTTTGATATTTCGCTATAAATTGACCTCTTCCATTTCATTATTTTCATCACTCTTACATCTTCTTCCTCATTTCCTATTTTCAAAAGATTGTGAAAAATGCTTCATCCAGTTCTGATTCTTGATATACTCCTAACTTTCATATATGTCATTCTTCTTTTTCATCTACCACCGGAGGAATCTGCTTACTTCTACTTTGCCCTTGGGGTTATAGTGCTTTTAATTCTCCCGTGTATTTATGTTGCGATAAACATTGATATACACGGTTTGTAATTTATGTGTTGTTATCGGGCTTTATATTCTCCCTTATATTTCAAAGTTCCTGCTTCTGTCTTCTATAATTATTGTCATCCCCAGTTAATGCTTTCTTTTATTTGCTGCGATTTATACCCCAATTTCTATTTAGGAGTTTTGTCCCTTCGTTTCTTCTTCTTGTGACTAAGCATTGCTTGTAATGGTCCAGAATTCGCAGATATGAATTTCAGAATGAACATTTTTAATGTTCTAAGAAGAAAATGGTAATGGCATGATCTTGATTTGTTAAATTACCAGAATACCCTGGAAAAGACAGAATCATCAAGAAATATTTTCTTGATATTTTAGAGATTAACTAGAATACAAGAGTCGTATGACATAGCACATGATGACGTTATGATCTATGAATCATCACGTTCCATTTAGAAACTCAGCATGACTTACTGTAATATAATCACGTTGATCAAGTGTCATTATATTATACTAACTCATGCTTCAGCTCCCAACACCACTTCAAAAATATTCATATTTTAAACTAGAAGGTTTCAGAATTTAGAAACTAAAATAGTTTCTTTTATGATGTAACACAGATATCATAAGGAGAAAATTGATTTCCGATAAGAATGATTATGGAATTATCTCCAGAAATACGGAGGATATTTATAATGAAAGATACGATGATATCTTAGAATTTCTAATATCAGAGGATGATGAAGAATATAGTCCGCAAGGGTTTAGATTCGGAAGCAAGGTATTCGTTAATGGCTTCAGCAGATACTGAATTATTTGGATTCTTTGAAGGCAGGTTTCGTCCTTGTGATTTATCCACGGCCTCCTTCATACTTTGCTCAATCCGTTTTCCAGTTCCAAACTTTCTCTTTTTCTGAGCTTTGCTAGCACACTATCCTTTATCATCAAATTTTTTACTGTTAAGGTCGTTTACAGTTTTTGTTGCTTCATCAGCATTTTTCAAGATTTCGAGAACTAGTTCGCGGTTTAAGGTGTTTTTCAGAAACTTCACATTCGAAGTCTGTAAGTCTTGAAGGTAAACGTTATATGTATATATATAACTGTTAGCAAAAAAATTGCTACGAAATTCAAAATACTGATTTGCTAATTCCCAGTAGTTGGTATGACAATTGTTGTTACAAGTTGTATATGGGTACTTGATAGAGTTTCAATGAATAATTATCGTGATTTTTCGGAGAGGCTTAATGATCAATGAAGTTGTTGATAAGTTTACTGCTAATGTGGTGGAATATGAAAGGTTCCCCGGTAACAATGATGAAGGGGTAATCGTTATAATAAGGCTTATTCGAATGAACAATTGAAGGTGATTTGCTGGAGTGGTGACAAAACTGTCTATTTTGAAAAGGGATTGAAAAGTTATTTTAGCTAATAAATGCCAAAGGGTCTGACACGGATATGTGTTAAACTATGACTTTGATTTCGAGGGTTTTTCAAGTACAAGACTGCGGTAACATGTGGTTGGATCATCATCTCGATGATTCATTATTTGAAGTGTCTTCAGGAATTTTGAGGGATTTGAACATAGATTGTAATCGTTAATATTCATATGATGTTCTAGGAATTTGAATGATACAAATACTTTTCTGGGTTCTATGATGTTCTAGCACAGTTTTGAAGTCAAAGTATAGCTTCGAAAGATGTAGGAATCTAAGAATGATGTCTTTTGTTAAATCTTGACTTGGATTTTGATTTGTCAAAATCAAAATATGTAATCAAATTTGGATGAGGATGGTTGCTTTGATTTTTATAAAATAATATATATTGTTGTGAAAGTAGTGAGTATAGTTGATGATTTGTTGAATCAGAATCGAAGAATGTAACATGTTAATTGTGAATTTATATATCCCTCGGGTATTACCTACCCGTTAAAATATTCTCACCATTAACAGTTTGTACAAAATAATTTTCTTAATTACAATCTTTATGAAAATATACCTATATATATAGTTTCCTTAGATGTAATCATGGATTTAATGAGTTAACATAATATTAATCTCATCTGGTTTTTGACTAAGACTAGAATATATAATCTCTAAAACTTTTAGAAACTACATATTCTCTGCAGAATATTTCTTTGATGAAGTTATGAATCAATACTTCATCGTTTGTTGTTGTTGGTATTCCTTGGTATCTATGGTGCGTATGACGTTGATGTTCGAGGTACAGATTGTGATGTTGAGGTGTGGGATGTGGATGTTGTTGTTGGTGGTGGTAATGATACTGTTGGTGTTGATGATGGTGGTACTGTTGATGCCGGTGATGCTGCTGGTGCTTGTAACCCTTGCACCATATTCTCTAAAGTCACTACCCGAGCGTGAAGCTCGTTGACTTCTTCTATTACACTGGGATGATTGTCGGTTTGGACGAGCGGACGAATAAGATTTAGAATGTGAGATAGTATATAATCATGACTAGATACTCTGGAAATGAGAGAGAAAATGGTATTACGAACAGGTTCGCCGGTAAGTGTTTCAGGTTCTTCGCCAAGAGGGCAATGTGGCGGATGGAAGGGATCACCTTCTTCTTGTCTCCAATGACTAAGCAGGCTATGAACCCATCTCCAATTCATCCAGAATAGGTGATGGCTGATTGGTTGATCCATTCCGGTTACACTGTCTTCCGAATTCAGGTTAATATCCATATCGAAATAGCTGTCGGAGTTTAAGGAATTTGAACTAGATACGTGATCCATCTTGTATAATTAGGGAGATGATTTTTGATATGAATTAGATTATATAATTTAGTTTGGTATTCTTCAATACATAATTTACGTATGTATATATAATACCAAATTCCATAAATCACGGAGAAATTTTCGGAAGGTGTCAGGAAAAGTTTACAGTAACTGATACGCTAAGATATGAATTTTCGTCTATACACTATTTATGCAATAAATGCAGGAAAACGTGTCTAGACTTAAGAATGATAAGCATGTAATTTCCGACAAGAAATGATAAGCAAAACTTTTAACATGTAGACACGGTCGAAGTCCAGACTTACTAATGCATCTTAACAACTATCAGTTAGACACACTCATGCAAGACCTGGTTCACTAGGACCAACGCTCTGATACCAACTGTGACGATCGCTCCAAATCCATATGGACGAACACGTCATTCATCGATTTCATTGCGAGGTATTTGACCTCTATATGATACGTTTTGTAAACATTGCATTCTTTTGAAAAGGCACACCATAAATGAATATTTAAATCAAAGGTTTTCGACATCTGATGATTTCTACATATAGACAATCACCGTAATTAATAGTTTACAATAGTAGTTTCGTTGATAATGCAGTCAAAATAAGATACATGGTGATGATTTGGTGAATGCAACGTTTCCTTGAAAAATATGCCATGTAAGACTCTATGCACATAGCTTGTCTAACATATAAGCAAATAGCGGAAGACTTCTAGGGAACCTG
This sequence comes from Rutidosis leptorrhynchoides, assembly GCF_046630445.1. Classification (NCBI taxonomy): domain Eukaryota; kingdom Viridiplantae; phylum Streptophyta; class Magnoliopsida; order Asterales; family Asteraceae; genus Rutidosis; species Rutidosis leptorrhynchoides. The sequence continues at coordinate 696,077,285 of NC_092333.1, read as the reverse complement.
AGAATAAACATGCTAACAAGTGTCAACACAAAGGTTGGTGAGTTCATAGTTTTAGTGTTTCGCATAATCTGTATATAAAAGTGGATCACAAGATTTCAGTTGTTTCATCCAGAAACGTTTATCAAAATATTCTACAAGATTGAGCACCCTGGTAACTAAGCTTTAACGTTATAATAAGTACCCCTGTTTTAACATACATGCAACCAACATGTACAATACACGCAAACCAGCGTGTACTAAACTCAAATAGCATACGTCTGTTTTATAGTTCAGGCTAGGGTTTCTATACCTGGAACAGACGGGGATGTCAAGCCCTATGGATCCATATATAACTACTCGCGCCCACTAGTTCTTATAACCGGCAGTTACTAGTTACCAAAGCTAAGGGATTTTCGGTTCAAACTCGGTGTAGAATTTAGTATGTACTTGTATCCATTGCGTTTAAAATAAAGTGCATGTATTCTCAGCCCAAAAATATAGATTGCAAAAGCAATTAAAAAGGGAGCATATGAAACTCACCTTAGCAGCATATAAAGTCGTTCACCAAAATGTGACCGAAACTCGGATTACCAAATAATCGTAGATCTCAACCTAGAGAACATATGTTGGTCAATAAATGTCTATCAAGCTAGGTCAGGTCATAGTGTATCACAATCCTAATGCTCGAGATCGACATATAAAAGTTATCCAAAGTCGTTTCAAAAAGTTAATTTTGGCAATAGTTCAACAAAACGAGACGTACCTTATATAAGGATTCATTTACTCAGTTGGTAATATTCAAAAATTCAATTTATCAATTTTGGCGATTTCTAAATAAAAAGTTATTGATTTTTCGCCAGCTTTCCAAAAACATGTATATCATATACCTTTTACCAGTAATATATGTATTTAATTCGTGATTCATTATAAACTGTTTAACGATGAAATTTAGCATACACGCATGCATAAATATATATAATCAAGCACTAGACATGGATACACAATTAATATATAAAAGATAAGATATGAATGCTCACGTATCAATATTGTGATTCAATATTGCAGGGAACGTATGTAGATGCAACAGAGATGATAAACACTAGGTTAGACTTGCGAATAATACCCACGTACATTACCCATAACCTCCATAGCTATAGCCCATAGTTTCCTTAGCTCTATCCCGCTCGAAAAGCTTATTTTGAAAATAACTTGCTCATGACCTCGTCGTAGTATTTTATGTATAATAATACTAATAATAATACTAACACTACTAATAATAATAATAAGATTTATAATAATAATAATAATAATAATAATAATAATAATAATAATAAATAATAATAATAAATAACAATAATAATAATAATAATAAATATAGAGAGCATAGATGGAGAGATATATGTGTGTGAGTGTCGACAAACTATCCAATTTATAGAAGAATTCTGATTTCTGACCCCCATGCGATCGCATGGGTTTTATGCCTATTTCTCATGCGATCGCATGGCCCTCTGATCCATCTCACAATCATTTGTTGTTTTGTTTGTCGACATATTTAAATATAATATATATAATATATATAATTTAAATAATTGATTATATATTATATTAAATTCATGTGCAAAGTTGACTTGTAATTTTCATTCCGATGACTCGTACGTTGTCACTTGACTTATGTCCCGGTTCCGGTTTCTCGAACGCATTTTTGTACGCTTAGAAAACTCGCAATTTACGTTTTGTGACTCGTACCTTTGTCAAAATATAATCTTAAATTATCAATAAACTATATCATTCAAAGTGCATCTTAAACTTTCGAGTGTTTTGGTCATTTACTTCTATAAATCATTGTCTCGCTATTTGTTAATATATATATAATAACAAATCGTTTTATGACCAAGTTAATATATATTTTCAACATTCATAAACACGTTTTAAATATACGTCGCAAGTTATTCATACAATTAATATTTCAACTTATCATATATATTCAAATAAATATTTAAACCAATAAGTTTAATGTACGGTATCAAACAATTAATACATTGTTACGTTTTCAAGTTATAGTATACATATATGTATCTATATACATATAATTGTTCGCAAATCGTCAAGAACAACCGAAAGGTATTTGAATATATGAAAGTAGTTCAAAAATTTTGAGATTCAGTTTTACAGACTTTGCTTATCGTATCGGAAATGTTAATCATACAAAGATTAAGTATAAATTTGGTCAGAAATTTCCGGGTCATCACAATTTTACACAAAAATTTGTATTTATTAATATATATATATATATATATATATATATATATATATATATATATATATATATATATATATATATATATAAATTGACAAATATTTTTAGAAGTATAATAAATCATTTTCTTGATTTAAAAAAAAAAGAAATAAATAAATTACTTTTTATTTTAAAATTATAATGGACTACTACTTTTATTATTTTATTTTGTAGTTGATTCCATGACCTAACATTTAATACTTTTAATTATTAAAATCCCATTAAGAATTAAAATATTTTTTTCTTTTAATTATTTTATTCTTTTTACCTAATTTTTTTCATGTATAAATACCCCTCATTTCTCATTCAAACTCACACCAAAATTTTTCTCATTCTCTCTTTGAAGAATCACTACTAAGTAAGTATTTTTTTTTTCTTTCTTTCTACTTTTTACTATTTACTTCGGTAAATTTTTTTTACCGAAACATGTAAATAATGTTATAATTATATGTAATTGAAATAAAAATAAATATCATGTTATAATTATTCTACAATTAATATTAAGTATGAAAACATATTATAAACTTATTTGTAATCGGATTTATAATTATTAAGTAATTAAAATGAATTATTGAATATATATGTGTATGTACGATATAAATAAGGAATAATTAGAGAAAAATTAAATAAAATAATTTTAAAGTTTTCCTAACCTTAATATGATATTATTCTGATCAAATATAATTTTTACAATTTTTATATGTATTTAAATCGAATTTATAATTTATTTATTATTATTATTATTATTATTATTATTATTAATTATTATTATTATTATTATTATAATTATTATTACTATTGTTATTATTATTATTATTATTATTATTATTACTACTAACGTATGTATTATTATTATTATTATTATTATTATTATTATTATTATTATTATTATTATTATTATTATTATAATTTTTAGTATTTCCATTATTATTATTAACATAAGTATTATTATTATCATTAATATGATTATTATCATTATTAAGTATTGTTACCAAAAATTATAATTTTGATTATTCTTATTATTAAACTTTTCATTTTTATTAAAAACTGTTATCATTATTATTATTGTTATAAGTATTATTATTATTAAATCATTATTATTACCATTAAAGAAATCATAAACATTATTATCATTATTGAGTATTATTATTATCATTACAAATATTATTTTAGTATTATTATAATTACTAATCTTAACAAACAAATGATATATATATAAGAAAATATATTTAATACATATAAACAACACAAATTAATATTTTTATATATAAAAAATGAAAATATATGAAACATATAAAAATAAAAAGGATATAACTAATGAATTTATATATATATATATATATATATATATATATATATATATATATATATATATATATATATATATATATATATATATATATATATATATATAAACTTGTTCAATTTCGATTATATGTATTAATATATATAAAACTGATATAGGTTCGTGAATCCGAGGTCAACTCTGTACTTGTTCATGCCATCATACGCATAATTACTACAAACTATCATATCGTATCGTGAGTTCATCTGCTCCCTTTTTATATATATTTTTGGGCTGAGAATACATGCGCAACTTTTATAACTGTTTTACGTTTAGACACAAGTGCTCAAACTTTTATGCTATATACGTGCTTTGGCATGCTAAATCCCCACCGTAATATCGTTAATTGCTGAGGTATAAGATGCAAGCTTAGTTATTGTGAGTAGCGCTACTGAGAGTGACGTCTCTGTCCATTTGACCGTTGGTCTTTGGATACATAATAATGATTCAACGACACTGACAGTACAAGGTGTCACGGGGTAACTTTTTTTAGTCGCGATATTACAAACAGCAACTCTTTCGATTAATATATTTGGTATTAATCAACTTTAAACTGAAATCTTGTGGTCTAATGCTATACTGAACTATTGATTTATGATAAACCTATGAACTCACTCAACCTAGTGTTGACTTTTTAAAGCATGTTTATTCTCAGGTACTTAAATATTGCTTCCGCTGTATATCTGCTGCTTTGATGATGATTGCTTGCTATGCTTGGAGTCTTCATTACATATCATATCAATTAAAGACATTTAATGTTCTAAATACAATGTAATCTATTTATCTTCCACTGCAAAACTCAATAAAACATCTCATATAGAGTCGTTCTCGTTTATACAACTGTGATTTGATATAATTAGTCACAAATATCCCAGGCCCTATTTGGGGGTGTGACATTATACTTATCGTGTTGAAATCATATTAAGATCAAGTTTAAATTTGGTCGGAAATTTCCGGGTCGCCACAGTACCTACCCGGTAAAGAAATTTCGTCCCGAAATTTGAGTTAGGTGGTCATGGCTAACAATAAAAATGTTTTCATGACGTATATGAGTTGATAAATAGAGTTTTATCATCATTGAGTAATATGGATAAAACAATTCGATTATTCGAAGAGCACGAGTGAAATTATCACAAAAGAGTGAAATAAAAAAGTAAAGATTTGTCTTAACTTTTGACGTAGTCAGGTTGAATTCCGGAATTCAAGGGATATAAAGAAAATCTTTGAAATCTAAAAGATTTGATTCTTCGGCGAATAAGGAAATTTGATCTCTATAATTAAATATGGTGATCTGCCTTGATTACTCTGTCTGATATTTCCATTATAAATTAAACTCTTCCATTCCATTATTTTCAGCATTCCTATACTTTCTTTCTTAGTTCATACATCCAAAAGATTGTGAAAATGCTTAATCCAGTTCTAATCCTTGATATTTTTCTAATTATCATTTCTGTCATCCTTCTTTTCAATCTTCCACCAGAAAAGTCTGTTTACTTTTACTATTACCTTGGAGTGATACTATTCTTAGTTCGATCGTGTCTTTATATTGCTATTCGTATTAATATCCATGGTTTGTCATTTCTGAGTTGTTGTTGGGTTTTATATCTTCCCTTATATTTCGATGTCTCTGCTTCTGTCTCCTATAATCATTGTCATCCAAATGCTCTCTTCTATTGCTGCGATTTATACCCCCTTTCTGTTTCGGAGCTTCATGCTTTTGTTTTCTTTTCGCAAGTAATGGTCCAGAATTCATAGGTATGGAGTTTCGAATTATCATAATATACAAGGCAGAAAGGAAAGATAGTAGCACGATTTGATTTGTCAAATTACCAGAATATTCGGAAAAGACCGAATCATCAAGAAAATATTTTCTTGATATTTTTGAGGTTGAATAGAATACAAGAGTCGTGTAACATGGCACATAATGACGTTATGATATGTGAATCATCATGTTCCATTAGAAACTCAACATGACTTACTATAATATAATCACGTTGATCAAGTGTCATTATATTATACTAACTCATGCATCAATTTCCAACACTACTTCAAAACATTCATAATTCAAACTCTACGTTTTCAGAGATTTAGAGACTAAAATAGTTTTCTTTTATGATATAACACAGATAGCGCGGAGAGATTATTAATATCGAACAAGAATATTTATGAAGATATCTTCAGAAATATTGAGGAAATTTGTAAGGAAAAATACGATAGCATCGTAGGATTTTAGATTCAAAGTGTGATGAAGAAATTCATTCACAATGATTTAGAGCGATTAAGGAGTAAGGTATTCGCTAAAGATTTCATCAGAAACAGAATCATCGGGATTCTTTATGTACATGTTTAGTCCTTGTAATTTGTTCAGAGTTTCAGGATGAGAGATCATAATTCTAAGGGATAAATGTTATATGTATATTTAACTTTTGATGTAGAAATGCTGCGAGATTCAAAATACTGATTGCTGATTTCCCGATACTTGGTATGGCAATTCTCGTTACAAGATGCCGATGAGTTCATGATAAGACTTCAATAGATAAATATAGTGATTTGTCGAAGAGATTTAAGTCAAGGAGCAACGAGGTTGCTGGTACATCTGCTGGTAATATGATGGAATATAAAAGGTTCTCCGGTAACAATAAAAGAGCACGCATATATATCAAGGTTATGATAAGGTTGTTTCGAACAAAAAGTCGAAGTTGACTTGCTGGAGCTGTGACAAAATTGGCTAATTTGGAAAGAGATTGCAAAGTTATTTTCGGTAATAATGACGCTAAGGGAATTAGCATAGTTACGTGTTAAACGTTTTACTTAGTTTCCGAGAGTTTTTCAGGTGAATAACTATATGCATCAATATCTTCTTCTGTAGATGAAGTGCGGTTGGTTCATCCTCTCGATTGACGTGTTTTCAAGAATTATGAAAGGTTTGAACGCAGATTGTAATCGTCAAGATACAAATGAGGTTTAAGATGAACTCAAGTGGCAAACTTAAAGAAATGTTTAGTTTCATATGTTATAATCAATATTTTATTTCATTTTAATTGTCCAATGTTGGCAGTCCACAGTTAGCAGTCCACAATTAGAAATTCAATAATTCATATATATATAGTTTAATATATAATATTCGAATTAATTAATACGTATCGTGACCCGTGTACCTGTCTCAGACTCGATCACAACTCAAAGTATATATATTATTATTGAATCAACCTCAACCATGTATAGCTAACTCGATCATTACTGCATATAGAGTGTCTATGGTTATTCCAAATAATATATATAGATGCGTCGATATGATATGTCAAAACCTTGTATACGTGTCCCGATATTTTAAGTGCGTAAAATAAATAACATAAATTAAATGACGATAAATAAAATTGCGAGAATATAAATTGCGATAATTAAATTGTGATAAATAAATTGCGATAAATAAATATAATATGGAATTAACAGTTAGCTAGGAACAGTTAGCTAGGATTTTGTTAGCGTGGATTCTTAACAAAATTTCTCATAGTTAATTTGTTTGTTTCTAACAAATTTTATTTTGTTCAATGTTTTCTTCATTACACCACTTGTTGGATTCTGATAAGTCAAAATCCAAATATGAAATCAAATGGAAATGGTTATTCTGTAGTGAACGGATACGTATGTCTGTGGGTGTAAGTAGGATAGTAAATGACCGTTGAATCGAATTGGAAGAATGTACAGTGTATCTTATTAATGTGAAATCTAAATATTCCCCAGGTATTACCTACCCGTTAAAATATTTCCACCATTAACAGTTTGTACAAAAGAATTTTTAATTACAATCTTTATGAAAACATATATACATATGTATTTTCTTCAGATGTAATCATGGATTTAATGAGTCAATATGATATTAAACTCATTTGATTTACCGTTAGAACGAGAATATATAATCTCTAAAACATTAAAGATTACATAACTGCTATGTCGAACGAAGGTAATTGATGTAGAACGATTCGTAGAACGATGATTATACTCGAGGTACAGAATGAGATGTTGAGGCATGGATTGTTGAAAATTGGGTTGTTGGTGTTACTGGTTATGCTGCTGGTGCTGCTGCTGCTGCTGGTGTTTGTAACCTTTGCACCATATTCTCCAAAGCCACTACCCGAGCGCGAAGCTCGTTGACTTCTTCTATTACACCGGGGTGATTGTCAGTTCGGACGAGCGGATAAATATAATCAAAAATTTGGTATAGTATATAATCGTGACGAGATACTCTGGAAATAAGAGAGAAAATGGTGTTTCGGACAGGTTCGCAGGTAAGTGCTTCAGGTTCTTCGCCAAGAGGGCAATGTGGTGGATGAAAAGGATCACCTTCTTCTTGTCTCCAATGATTGAGGAGACTACGAACCCAGCCCCAATTCATCCAGAATAGATGATGGCAAATCGGTTGATCCATTTCAGTTACACTGCTTTCGGAGCTCGAGTGAAAATCCATATCGGAATAGTTATCAGAATTCGGCAAACTTGAACTGGTTGCGGAATTCATCTTGCACGGTTAGGTAAAGGATTTTATGAAATGATTTTCGGATATCGGATGATATTCGAATTACATAGAATATCTATGTATAGTACAGAAGATCCCGTAGATTACGGAGGAAATTAAGGAAACGTGTCAGACAAAGTCTACAGTAACAGATACGCTAAGATATGGATTAGCAGATACGCTAAGATATGAATTTTGTCTCTACACTATTCATGTAATCAATGCAATAAGAAGTGTCTAGACTAAGAATGATAAGAAGGTAATTTCCTAGGGATGATAAGTAGATGATTTTTGACACAAAATGATAAGCAAAACTTTTGACATGCAGACACGGTCGAAGTCCAGACTCACTAATGCATCTAAAGAACTATCAGTTAGACACACTAATGCAAGACCTGATTCGCTAAGACCACCGCTCTGATACCAACTCTAATGCCCCGTCCTAATCCATCTGGACGAATACATTACATTTGGTTACATCACGAGGTACTTGACCTCTATATGATACATTTTACAAACATTGCATTCGTTTTTAAAAGACAAACTTTCATTACATCGAAAGTTGACGGCATGCATACCATTTCATAATATATCCAACTAATAATTGACTTAATAATAATCTTGATGAACTCAATGACTCGGATGCAACGTCTTTTGAAATATGTCATGAATGACTCCAAGTAATATCTCTAAAATGAGCAAATGCACAACGGAAGACTTCTTTCATACCTGAGAATAAACATGCTTTCAAGTGTCAACCAAAAGGTTGATGAGTTCATTAGTTTATCGTAATCAATCATTTCCATAATTTTAATAGACCACAATATTTCCTTTATTCAATAATCATACACTCGCAAGTGTTTAAAAATCATTCATATGGATTGAACATCTGGTAACCGACATTAACATAATGCATATAGAATATCCCCAAAACAGAAATCCATCTGTATTAATAACTCGAAGTACTAAAGCATACCATTTTCTAGTATGGGGGGAGTCAGGGCCCGTAGATCTACCTTTAGGATTCGCGTCAATTAGGGTGTCTGTTCCCTAATTCTTAGGCTACCAAGCTAAAAGGGTGATATTCGATTCGATAATCCAACCATAGAATGTAAAGCATTTATTCGAGTACTTGTGTCTATTACGTAAAGCATTTATAAAAGCAGCGCATGTATTCTCAGTCCCAAAAATATATATTGCAAAAGCATTTAAAAAGGGAGCAAATGAAACTCACTATACTGTATTTTGTAGTAAAAATACATATGACGGCATTGAACAACTGAACAATGCAGGATTGGCCTCGGATTCACGAACCTATATCATTTATATATATATTAACACATATATTTGAAATCGAACGAAGTTTTATATTATTAGTGATATATTTGTTATTTTAGTATATTATATGTTATATGTATTAAATATAATTTTATGTAACTAATTGTTATTTAGTAAATTAATATTAATAAAAAGTTGTATTAGCTTATAATAATAATAATAATAATAATAATAATAGTAATAATTTTTAATAATAAAAATAATTACAATAATAATAATAATCATGATAATAATAATATTATTAATGGAAATCAAAATAATGATAATAAAAATATTGTTAGTAAAAATAATAATAATGATTGTAAAATAATGATACATATAATAATAATAGTAGTTTTTAATAAAATGATAAATTAATGATAATAACATTAATAATACTTATAAAAATAATAATATTTGTTATAATTCTTATAACTATAATAATAATAATAATAATAATAATAATAATAATAATAATAATAATAATAATAATAATAATAATAATAATAATAATAATTTTAGAATACAACCTTTGAAGAAAACAAGCTCCTAAAAATAAAACGCCATTGCTTGGGCTCGAACCCAAGACCTCTTGGTTAGACCAGATACTCGAACCACTCCTCTGCTGTTTACTTATCTTACAACCCAATTATTATTATCATTACCATGTATATCGGATCACATATTCATCAACATACATCATATATTCATCCCTATCTTTGTTATTTCATGTTTCATTGATTTTTATCCCTTCCGTCATCATAACAGTCCTTTAACCCAATTATACAACATATGCATAATATTATAAGTATCATCATAATCCTCATATTTGTCCCACCCATAACCAACTCGACCCAACAGGAACTTGACGAGCCCAAATCAGTTTAAAAGTCCACTAACCAATCCTAGTTCAAATGGCTATCGGTTGGGTTTTGAAGTCCAACAAAAAACCCGATAACAACTCAATCCTTTACGGCCCATTTCTATATGGAAGTTGTTGGTGTTTGACGATGGTGGTTAATTGATTGTTGATGATTGAAACAGAAACAAAACTCTTAACCTTAAAATGATGGTTCAATGTAACAAGGAAACTGAAGCTTTTGATGGGTGTGGTGGTGTTTATGGTGTCCTCAACTGAAACCGAATCAAGTTTATAGATGGTAGTATGGTGGTTTAGTGCAAGTGGGTTTCACGAGGGAGAACACAAGAAAGGAGTTGGTGTTTCAACGGTTGTGGTCATGGTGGTACGATGTAGGTGTTATGGTAGCGGTGAAAGAAGGGGTGTAGGAAGTGGGTGTGGTTTAAATGGAGAAGAAGAACATATATTGGTGATAGATTCATATACTGGTGTGTATATATATTAATACAATAACATATAATATGTAAGAGTTTCAAAAGGAAAACAGTGGAAAATAGTTAGCAGCCGGCTCCTTGTTTCTTTCCTACCGACGGTTTATCACGAATGGCTATATCGTGTCCATTGCTAAACAGTTAACTTATAAAAGTGTTCCTAACAATCCCAAATTTTTAAATTATGTCCATTTATTTATTTTGGTCATTACCTGTTTGAAACCTGATAAAAAAGATTCGATAATTATTTATTTTCTGTTCCAAATTATATGTACGGAGTACAAAAACTTAGATTGAAATGGTAAAAAAAATGTTTATCAAAACTATTATCTTTTTAATCAAATTTTGGAACAACTTTTATTTTAAAACTTCTTATATATATATTAGACCTATTTTAAAAAAAATTAAACGTCAACCGAAAGTTACAGACATTTACCATATAAGCTCAAAATTAATTATATTAATATACACTATGTATATATATAAACAGTTTTAATAACAAAATTTACTACGCAAATAAATATATATTAAATAATTAAATTAAATATAACAATATATATATATACAAGAAATATACATATAAAATAATAGTTTTTATTACAATGTATTTTATTTTACATATTTGTATATAACAATAAATGTATATAATAGTTTATTAATGTTCATGTTATTATATATATTATACATATATTTATATATACACATATTTATAAATATCCATATATTTACAAGCAATGGTTCGTGAATCATCGGGGATAGTCAAAGGGTTACATGAAAATAGTTCCAAAATTTTGTGATTCAACATTACAGACTATGCTTATCGTGTCGAAATCATATTAAGATCAAGTTTAAATTTGGTCAGAAATTTTCGGGTAACCATCATCTGATCTGATGCTTTACTTTCCTGGTCGCGGTGGTTTCGATTTATTCCTAGGGCTTTGGATTTTGTGACTTTTTGTTTGTGCGATTATCATCTAATCTTAGGGGTTCTGATTTTCTGCCAGCGATTCTACTTTACCCTTATTGTTTTGAACTTCATATGCTCACAGATAGCGATCATCATCTAACCCTAGGGTTTTAATTTCATGTCAGCTATTTGGGATTTGGAAGAGAATTTTGCAGCCCCGTCCACTCTATTACAAGTAAGTTTTTTTGCTTCGTTCTTTTTCTTTGTTGCTACAAAAATTGTATTTTTTTTGTTGGATGATTCTTGGAATTATAGTGATGTATGTATTTGTGGTTTCGGTTATGAATTGTTGGTTTCAATGTATTTTATGTGTTTTGAGTTTGTGATTTTTTATAATTGTTAGTTGGTATTGGTATTGGTAATCATGTTGCAAAGTTAATTACTAGGCCAAATGGGTTCAGGTCATATGGGTTTTGTGAATCTGGAACTACATTTTAGGTGACATTTGTTGCATTTTTTTGCTTATTGATAAGCTTAATTTGTTTTACCTGCTAGACTTAAAATATATCACGTCTTTACCCATTTGTATGAAATAGGTAGAAATTGCCATGTCTAAAGGATAAACAAATATCAATCTCAAAACATAAACGAAATCAAATGACCAAGGTGTATAATATATGAGACTTAACAAACAGTTTACAAGATGTGTAAAATAATATCCTCCTAAAATACATACCTTTTATTTTTAGTCCATCTGGCTCATGATTGAAGACTTCTTCCATGATATATATGTTTTGATCTCTATATGTAAAATTATGATGTTGAAGTCTTTAAACCAGTTGTTGCTCATGGCGGAGATTTGTATATAGAGACACCAGCCCAAAAGATTTGTATATAAATGTAGCTATATACATGGCAACTATATATAAATAACACTTTGTATATAAATGGCAACAAATACTTTCTTTTTCATGGCAGCGATTTGCATATAAATGTACAGCTTTATTGAAGTTATAAATTTTTATACAACATAGTAGATTGTAACTCAGGAGTTGAAGTAATGTTTTGCTGATATTTTATTTTTTGTTGCATTTTCACAGCTTGCTAAATTTGCAATGATGAAATATGTGTACCCTTGGTCACCATTTGGCAAGGCAACATATTAGTTGCAGCCATGGTGACTGATTACATATTTCTGATGCAAATATTCTACTTATGCTGCAGATGTTTTCGGAAATGCCCACAACAACACGGAGTTAGGTTGCCGTCTTAAGACATGGTAGCCTCTTTGTTGCTAAATATTGATTGTAGCAAAAAAAAAAAAAAAAAAAAAAAAAAAAAAAAAAACCTTTGCCATGATTTGCAACACCGTTTTTCAGTTGGATTTTCTATTAGTGACAACGCCTTTTGGTACTCACAACTCAAGAAGGTTTTAATAAGATAGGCTATGATGATTAATATGTAAGAGTTGGGTCGAGTAACGAGAAAAAATGAGTTCGTATCTTGGCGGGGCAATCTAAAGATTGCAGCCAGGGCGATTCATATTCTCTTGCTTGATTTTAAACATGGATCTGAGCCTAATTTTTTTTTCCCTCTGATTAAAAAGGCTGTGAGTTGTACAAAATAGTCATACTGAGGTGTCTGTGACATTCTTCGCTATTATACGACATTTCAGATTGCCACCGACCCTCGAATTAGGCCTCCAAGTAAGATTTTCCAAATGTTGTACGTTGTAACGGATACTTTTGCACACAAAACTCATAATAATACTTTCTGGACTTCATATACATGTGTTCTCAGGACCTAACTTTCATTTTCTATGTTTGTCTTAGGAGCATTATGAACGTATTATATATCTAAAAGCCTTTTTTGCTGTTTTGCTTAACGATCTCCTCATGATGTGTATATATTCTTTCACATGCTTTTCTTTTTTGTTTGGCTGGGAGGCGTCAACGTATTTTAGAAAGGATGGACATGACTAGAGGAATAAGAACAGCCGAAAACAATTGAGGAAGCTCAAGAAGGGCTTACAGTAAGTGTAGACTAAACCAAACTTTCAACTTATTATTCAATATTAACATATTTCCATTTTTACTGCTTTTTTTTTCTTAAATATTTAAGTTCTGAAGGCTTTTTCATTCTTAAAAATTTCATTTGGTCTCATAATAATGTATAATGACCAAATATTGTGCAGGTTGCAACTGACCGAAGCTCATTTGGGAAAATCCCGTGTTTCCATCTTAGATGTGATGTTAGGTTAATGCTAAACAAATCAAAAATTTAATGTTATATTATGAAACTTGCAAAGTGTTGGTTTGTGAACAATATGAATGTTTTAAGCAAATACTTATGAACGCTCTCCCTAGATGAAAGTTCCACTGCAATCAAGCAATCGATTAGTGATACTTCGGACCCTTTTTTTTCTTTTTCATAAAATAAAAGACATTAAAATGTTCCGCACCAATGCGCGGTAAAAATATTTTCTAGTTAAATCCAATAATGGCAAGCTCATTTTGCAAGTATTGAGATGGGTATGTGGTTATACAATTTGAAAAAATCGAAATAACAAAATATATCGAAATGACAAGTGGGGCATAGCAACAATTCTCAACGACATTCAAATTTATAGTTTTCTTGGATATCAAAACGATTTAGAAAAGCGGGCGTTGAATGACATCAATGGTTGATAAATCCAAGCTTCTTCGTTCTTCCTTCAAATCGTGTTGGTGTTAGCTAAATCTCCTTGCTATTTGTCTCAGTGAAACTCCATTAAAATTTTCATTCTCATTTGTTATATAGTTAATGCTTCATATTTATTTCGATTACAGTAGGTTTGGCTTGAATATTCGCTACCAACTGATACGAGTCCGATAATCGCTACTAAAAGAAACCAAGAGCAGCCCATCGGCCCAAAGTGAAGACGTCAAAACCGGTTAAGCTGACTCAAGGATAAACGTGGGATGGAAAGCAGTTTGCTAACACCCTTGATTTATGTCCATTATTTCCTTTATGTTAGAAGAGTGCAACTAGTTAAATATTTAGTGGTGTAACTTCCATTAGTAACTTGCATTTAGTTTACATTTCTTAGTATATAAATATGTACGTAGCCTACTTGTTTTGAGAATTTATGATGAATGAATATTTGGTTTAGTCCAAAGACTGTTTTTCACAAGTCTATTTCTTGAGAGATTAGCCATCTCGAATCGGTCTCTATCTTTGGAGTTCGCAGTGACTCAAATAGACCATATCACCAACCATGTAGCTTAACTATCATGTAAATTCTGTTAACATTCACTTTAAAAAAAAATTATTATTGTAATTGTATGCTTAAAAAATTATTTTTTTGTCACATGATATCAACGTTTAGTCTTTATACTAAGAGCACCAGGAGTCGAGCTTATTTTTCAGCGTTAAGGAGATTTAACGGTGGGGACGGTGGGATCCACGACCCCCGACCACCGTTAAATCGGCGTTAAACCTCGGCGTTGGACACCACCGTTAACTAGGCAACGCTGTGTTTCTTTTTCTTTTTTCCCTTCTTTTGATTCTATTTGTAATTTTTCTTACTTTTGGACTAGATATAGAGGAAAATGTAATATTTCTTGGGCCTCTTGGCTCATGAATCCTTTGTAATTGGTTGGTTGCGGCTTCTCTAGTTTCTTTCTAGAGAGTCGGTGTGTTTTTATAAAATTTTGGCCGTTAAAAAAAAAATATAAACAATTAAATAATGATTTAATAATGATATTTAACATTGAACGTTTTCCCCTATTTTGGCCTCAGTGAAGATTTCCAGCCTACAATCTAGAAGCCCACCTTCTAGATATTCAAAGTAGGCAACCTTGACAACTCATATGAAAGTGGCAAAGTTGATAACGATGACGGCCGCCAACCTTCTCCGTTCACACCATTCCACCGCCATAGAATTTTTACTATAAATAGAGGTGCAAACCTCAGTTGTAAATCATCCAAAATCACTCAGAGAAGTGTAATCACAACCTAGAGAGTGTGTGTGAGTTTGAGAGTTTTTTTTGTAAGAGTTTTGTAATACTCTGTAAATCTATTCTTGTAAGTAATAGAGTTATTTTCTCTCAAATTTGTATCTCCCAACGTCCAGGCGATCCTCTCTTCCTAACAAGTGGTATCAAGAGCTTGGTTAGAGACGTTGGTTGAGTTTTTGGGTCTTCTGAAGTTTTCTCAAAATTCAATTTTGAGTGTACCATTGGATTCGTCTCGTCGAACCGAGTCCAACGCAAAAAACGGCGACTTAAACGGAGTTATAACGAGCCCATAAAACGCGGTCAAACTGTAGCAGTCCTGTAGCAATTCACTGTAGCAGTCCTGTAGCAATTCATTGTAGCAGCTGGCGGTACTGTAGCAGTTCTGAAATTTTACAATTTGGTCCCTGAAATTTTTAGAATTTCATTTTTGGTCCCTAAAGTTTATAACAAATTATAATTTTGCCCCATAAGTGGAATTTAAGCCGCGAAGTGTCTATTTCACCATTTTCAACCGTTCCGGACGTAACGGTGATCTCTGTTTTCTACAATTCAACCCCGTTTATGTTGCAAAAATTATTTGTAAGGTGATAATGTCCACAGAAGACTCAATATCATCTTTCGGAGCTATGATTATGCTCACAACCACAAACTACACGCTGTGGAAACCTCGGATAGAAGATCTCCTCAGCTGTAAGGATTTGTTTGATCATATTGAATTGAAGGGTATAAACCCTGATTCTGCCAAAGAGAAAGAGTGGAAGAAATCAAACCGAAAAACTATTGATCAGATCCGTCAATGGATTGATCATGGTGTCTTCCACCATGTTGCACAAGAGACAGACGCATATGTCCTCTGGAAAAAGTTGAAGGACATGTACCAGGCCAAGACTGCTCGGAATAAAGCCCTGCTGATGAGGCGTTTAGTCAACATGAAGCTCAAAAGTGGAACTTCAGTTGCCGAGCATACTAGTGAGTTCCAGAGCTTGGTCAACCAGTTATTGTCTGTAGAGATACCGCTTGGCGATGAAGTTCAGGCGCTACTGCTACTTAGTTCCCTTCCAGATAGTTGGAAAACGCTGGTAGTAACACTCAGCAACTCAGCACCGAATGTCAAACTTACCATGTCAATGGTCAAGGATGCCCTATTCAGTGAAGAGGCAAGGAGAAAGGACATGGGCACAGATTAGACTCATGCCTTTGTCACAGAGAATCGGGAGAGACAGCGAATGAGTAGCAAAAATCAATGGAGAGGCAGAAGCAAGAGCAGGGGCAGGTCAGCTGATGGCAGAAAACCAACATATAAATGCCATCATTGTGGATTAGAGGGATATATGAAGAAGAACTGCTACAGATTGAAAGAGGAACAAGATCAAAGCAGTTTACAGTCGAAGAACAAGGGTGGAGAAACATTAGTTACTATCACTGGTGATGTAGCTTATTGTTCAACCCATGATGAGACATGCCTTCACGTCTCACGAGAAGATACGAAATGGGTTGTAGATACTGCAGCTTCCTACCACGTGACTCCATACAAGGAATACTTCACAACATACAAAGCTGGAGACTTTGGAGCTGTGAAGATGGAAAATTCCAGTTCCGCTGAGATTTTCGGAATTAGTGATGTCAAGATAAAGACAAGTTCCGGGAGCACAATCACTTTGAAGGATGTCCGCCATGTGCCAGATCTTCGGTTGAATTTACTTTCTGGGATAGCTCTAGACAAACAGGGCTATGATAGTCATTTCAGTAGAGGCACATGGAAATTGTCAAGAGGCGCTATGATAGTCACTCGAGGACACATTTGTGGCACACTGTACAAGACTCATGTGAAGATCTACACAGACATCATTAATGTTGCAGAAAAGGAGGCTTCACAAAATTTATGGCACCAGAGACTCGGTCACATGAGTGAGAAAGGGTTGTCTACCCTAATAATGAAGAAGCTTATCAATGTAGACAAGGACGCTGCACTAGATCCTTGCAATCATTGTCTGTTTGGTAAGCAGCATAGAGTCTCGTTTAATTCATCTTCAACGAGAAAATCAGAGTTACTCAGTATGGTACACTCTGATGTTTGCGGTCCCTTAGAGGTTGAATCAACTGGCGGCAATTGTGATGACCAGGAAATTTTTGACCAAATTTAAACTCAATCTTTAACGTTTCCGACACGATAAGCAAAGTCTGTAAAGTTGAATCTCAAAATTTTTGAACTATTCAATTACCTTTCTATTGTTCTCAACGATTCGCGAACAATTATAGGTAAATAGATACATATATATACCATAACTTGAAAACGTAACAAAGTGTTGAGTATATGATACTGTGCATTAAACTTATTGGTTTGATTATCTGATTGATATATTTAGATACAGAGTTAAAAGATTATGCCAAACGATTGAATTAAAAGATAATTATTGAGTCCCTTAAGGATTATGATATTATTACGGGTCTCTGTTGTAAGGTCCACGTTGATTTGGGAAATCATTCATTCTTAACGGTATTCGGAATAAATGGTAAAGTGTTTGTTTAAATAACGTAATTTGGACACATACAATAATAAGGAATATCAACTGTTGGAATTAGATATATGAATAACTTGCGATATGTATTTTAAAACGTGTTTATTAATATCGAAAATATATATTTAACAATACGATAAAATATAATATTAACTTGGTCATAAAAACGAATTGTTATTATATATATATTAACAAATAGCGAGACGATGATTTATAGAAGTAAATGATCAAAATACTCGAAAGTTTAAGATATACTTTGAGTGGTATAGTTTAGGGATAATTTAAGGTTATATTTTGACAAAGGTACGTGACACGAAATGTAAAATACAAGTTTTCTCAGCGTACGAAAGGACATTTGAAAAACCGGAACCGGGACATAAGTCGAGTGATGACGTACGACTTATAGGAACAAAAATTACAAGTCAACTATGCATGTGAATTTAATATAATATATAATTAATTATATAAATTAAATATATTATATATATTATATAAAATTATATATATTATATAAAATTATGTCGACAAACAAAAAGTTAAAAGTTTGTGAGCTGGATCAGAGGGCCATGCGATCGCATGGCCTTGAAGCACAAATCCCATGCGATCGCATGGGGTGCTTTTTCAGAAAATGTACTATAAATTCAATTGTTTTGCTCGAACATCACACACACTTACACAGATATAGATATATACTCCGTAATATTTATATTATTTATATTATTATATTATTATTATTAATATTATTATTATAATTATTATAATTATTATTATTAAAGATTAATATTAATATTAATCTTATTATTATCAGTAGTATTAATATTATTTTTATTAGTATTATACATAAAATACTACGACGAGGTCATGTTCAAACGATTTCAAAAATGATTTTCGAGTGAATTAAAGCTAAGGAAATTATGGGTTATTGCCAAGGAGGTTATGGGTCATGTTCGGGGGTATAATTGTGAATCAAACTTAGTGTTTATCATCTCCGTTACGTCTACGTACTTTTCTACAATATTGAATCTCAATATTAATACGTAAGCATTTATATTTTATATTTTATAAATTAATAGTGTATACATACTAGTGCTCGAGTGTATATATTTATACATGCTTGTATGCTAAATTTCGTCGTTAAACAGTTTATAATAAATCACGAATTAAATACATATATTACGGGTAAAAGGTATATGATATACATGTTTTCGGAAAGCTGGCGAAAAATCAATAACTTTTCATTTAGATATCGAATAGTTTCGAGGAACGAATCAAAAGATATGGTCAACTGAATTATAATTGACATTAATTGGAATTGCTTTTTGAATCTGCAATTAATACTTAAACAACTTGTTTACGAGATTGATAAAATGGATTTTTGAATATTACCAACCGAGTAAATGAATCCTTATATAAGGTACGTCTCGTTTGTTGAACTATTGTCAAAATTGACTTTTTGAAACAACTTTAAGTAACTTTTGTATGTCAATTTCGAGCATTAGGATTGTGATACACTATGACCTGACCTAGCTTGATAGACATTTATTGACCAACATATGTTCTCTAGGTTGAGATCTACGATTATTTGATATACCGAGTTTCGGTCACATTACGATGAACAACTTTATGTGCTGCTAAGGTGAGTTTCATTGATCCCTTTTTAAATGCTTTTGCAATATATATTTTTGGACTGAGAATACATGCAATTTATTTTAAACACAATGGATAAAAGTACATACTAAATTCTACACTGAGTTTGAACCAAAAATCCCTTAGCTTTGGTAACTAGTAACTGCCAGTTATAAGAACTGGTGGGCGCGAGTAGTAGTATATGGATCCATAGGGCTTGATATCCCAGTCTGAGCTATAGCGCTAGCCTTTTAACGGACGTATGCTATTTGAGAAGCGTACACGTTGGTTTGCGTGTATTATTAAGATGATTATACAAAGGGTATAAAATATATATACGTTAAGTTTAGTTACCAGGGTGTAGTGTTGTAAATCTCCTTATTTCTCCCCGAGATCTCTCTGAGATCTCTTTTTTGGAAGGCCACCGAGACGAGATGTCCTTCTCCCGAGATTTCATGGTCAACAAGGCAAAACTTGGTCATAGCCACGATTTCTAGATTTTACTCGCTCATTTATCGAATATTCTCATAAAATCTCGTGATTTTTCAGATTTTCTCGTTCATTTCTTGAAATTTTCTTGTAAGATCTCGTAAATTATAGATAAATATACATATATTTATTTATATATATTTATAGTATAAAAACTAAAAAGTCAACATAAGTCAACATCCGAGATCTCCCCGAGATTTTTCCGAGATGCCGAGATCTCCCAAAAAATGTCTAAACGAGATCTCCCCGAGATCCGAGATCTCCAACCTTGCCAGGGTGCTCAATTTCGTAGAATATTTTGATAAACGTTTCTGGATGAAACAACTGAAATCTTGTGATCCATCTTTATATACAGATTATGCGAAACATACAAACTATGAACTCACCAACCTTTGTGTTGACACTTGTTAGCATGTTTATTCTCAGGTTCCCAAGAAGTCTTCCGCTGTTTGCTTATATGATAGACAAGCTATGTGCATGGAGTCTTACATGGCATATTTTTCAAGGAAACGTTGCATTCACCAAATCATCACCATGTATCTTATTTTGACTGCTTTGTCAACGCAAGTACTGTTGTAAACTATTATTTATGGTGATTGTCTATATGTAGAAATCATCAGATGTCGAAAACCTTTGATTTAAATATTCATTTATGGTGTGCCTTTTCAAAAGAATGCAATGTTTACAAAACGTATCATATAGAGGTCAAATACCTCGCAATGAAATCGATGAATGACGTGTTCGGCCATATGGATTTGGAGCGATTGTCACAGTTGGTATCAGAGCTGGTTTAATGCCGTTTATTAGCGGGTTAATCATAGAGGGGGTTCTCACAGTGTTACCTGTGACGAAGCATTGGCTCTTACTCCTCGCGGTCCTTATTAGGGTTGGCTGTCGTTGCCGAGAGGCGAGCCGTAAAATCAGTGTCTGAAGTACGCTCCGTGGTCACCAGGCGGTTAGTTGGGAAGGCACTGAGTGGGATGCATCCCCACTATTATCACAGTTGGTATCAGAGCGTTGGTCCTAGCGAACCAGGTCTTGCATGAATGTGTCTAACTGATAGTTGTTAAGATGCATTAGTAAGTCTGGACTTCGACCGTGTCTGCATGTTAAAAGTTTTGCTTATCATTTCTTGTCAGAAATTACATGCTTATCATTCTTAAGTCTAGACACGTTTTCCTGCATTTATTGCATAAATAGTGTATAGACAAAAATTCATATCTTAGCGTATCTGTTACTGTAAACTTTTCCTGACATCTTCCGAAAATTTCTCCGTGATTTATGGAATTTGGTATTATATATACATATGTAAATTATGTATTGAAAAATACCAAACTAAATTCTATAATCTAATTCATATCAAAAATCATCTCCCTAATTATACAAGATGAATCCCGTATCTAGTTCAAATTCCTTAAACTCTGACAGTTATTCCGATATGGATATTCACCTGAATTCCGAAGACAGTGTAACTGGAATGGATCAACCAATTAGCCATCATCTATTCTGGATGAAATGGGGATGGGTTTATAGCCTACTTAATTATTGGAGACAAGAAGAAGGCGATCCCTTCCATCCACCACATTGCCCTCTTGGTGAAGAACCTGAAGCACTTACCGGCGAACCTGTTCGTAATACCATTTTCTCTCTCATTTTCAGAGTTTCTCGTCATGACTATATACTATCTCGAATTTTAGATCTTATTTATCCGCTCGTCCGAACCGATCATCCCGGTATAACAGAAGAAGTCAATGAGCTTCGTGCTCGGGTAGTGGCTTTGGAGAATATGGTGCGAAGGTTACAAACACCAGCAGCAGCACCAGCAGCATAACCAGTATCACCATCATCAACACCAACAGGATCATTACCACCACCAACAACATCCGCACCACAAGCCTCAACATCACAATATGTACCTTGAACATCAACGTCATACGCATCGTAGTTACCAAGAATTACCAGCAACAATAACTGATGAAGTATTAACTCATTTCCCCTGAAGAAATTTTATGTATATATAATATATATGAAATTTGAAATCAAAATAAATCTTTTCGTACTAAGCTATTACATGTGAATCTTAACTGGTAGGTACTACTCGATTAGTTCATATTACTAATATGCAATGATGTACATCATTCCTTAACAACTTAACCATTGTTAACTACAATCTATGTTTCAACCCAATAAATTCCATTTCATAATAAACCAAGTTTATTAATCAATTACATAATTGATTTTACATTTTCAATTTCGATATACTCGAAACTTTTCAGAAAATATCATCTGTGCCTTGTAAGGTTGACAAAAATTCCACGAGCACCAACATCCTTCACCGAGGAATATCAATAAGAATAAATAATGAAGTGTTAATTTCATTAGTGAAAAACTCCGCAAAGATTATGTAATCTTTAATGTTTTAGCGATTAATCATTTCTAAGTCAAGCCGAAAATCAAATGAGCTTAATATGATATTAACTCATTAAATCCGTATTACATCTGAAGAAATATACATACATATATTTTCATAAAGACTGTAATGAAAATTCTTTTGTTCAAAATATTACTTGTGAAATCTTTAACGGGTAGGTAAATCTCGGGAAATATATAAGTTCACAATTAATATGTTATACTGTACATTCTTCAACTTTGATTCAAAAAAAAAAAAATTTATTAACTATGCTCACAGCGATATACAATCGTTTCCATACAAATTCAATTACATATTCTGATATTGACAGAGCAGAATCCAAGTTAAGATTTAACAAGTGACATCATTCTTAGATCTCTACATCTTTCAAAGCTATACTTTGACTTCAAAATGGTGAAAGATACTTTAGCATTGTTATTACCGAAAATAATCTTGCAATTTTTTTTCAAAGTATCCAGTTTTATCACACTTCCAACCAGTCAACTTCAACTTTTCAGATTAAGCCTTATTGTAACCTTGATATATACGTTTTGTTACTGGGGAACCTTTCATGTTCCGCCACATTAGTAGTAAATTTACCAAACAACTTTATTAATCCTTGACCTTTCGAAAAATTCTTATACTCATTGAAACCCTATCATGTACTCATCCACATCTTGTAACAATAATTTCCATACCAACCACCGGGAATTAGCAATCAGTATTTTGAATCCCGCAGCATTTTCTACGACAACAGTTATATATATATAACATCTATCTTCTAGACTTACATACTTCGAATGTGAAGTTTCTGAAAAACACCCCAAACTACGAAACTAGTTCTACGAATTTTGGAAAAATGCTGATGAAGCAGCAAAAACTGTAAACGACCTTAACAGTAAAAAGTTTGATGATAAAGGATAGTGTGCTAGCAAAGCTCAGAAAAAGAGAAAGTTTGGAACTGGAAAACGGATTGAGCAAAGTATGAAAGAGGCTGTGGATAAATCACAAGGACGAAACCTGTCTTCAAAGAATCCAAATGATTCAGTATCTGCTGAAGCCATTAACGAATACATTGCTTCCGAATCTAAACCCGTGCGGACAATATTCTTCATCATCCTCTGATATTAGAAATTCTAAGATATCATCGTATCTTTCATTATAAATATCCTCCATATTTCTGGAGATAATTCCATAATCATTCTTATCAGAAATCAATTTTCTCCTTACGATATCTGTGTTACACCATAAAAGAAACTATTTTAGTTTCTAAATTCTGAAACTTTCAAGTTTAAAATATGAATGTTTTGATGTAGTGTTGGGAACTGAAGCATAAATTAGTATAATATAATGACACTTGATTAACGTGATTATATTACAGTAAGTCATGCTGAGTTTCTAATGGAACGTGATAAAGGTTCACAGATTCCACCCTCATCATGAACCATGTTACATAACTCTTCCATTCTATATAATCTCTAAATATATCAAGAAAATATATTTCTTGATGATTCGGTCTTTTCCGAGTATTCTGGTAATTTGACAAATCAAGATCGTGCCATTACAATTTCTTTCTTAGAACATTAGTATTGTTCATCCAAAACTTCATACCTACAAATTCTGGACTATTATTCGCTTGACTTAAAGTCGGGAAGAGAAAACGAAAGCATGAAGCTCCGAAATATAATGGAAAATATAAAGCCCGAAAACAACCCCGAAATTACAAACCGTGTATATCAATGCGTATAGCAATATAAAGACACGGGAGAATGAAAAACAATATAACCCCAAGGTAATAGTAGAAGAAAATAACCTCCTCTGGTGGCAGATGAAAAAGAAGAATGAATGATATGATAGCCAAGAAAATATCAAGAATCAGAACTGGATGAAGCATTTTCACAAATCTTTTGTAAGTATGAAATAAGAAAGAAGATTATAGGAGTGGTGAAAATAAATGAAACGGAAGAGGTTAATTTATAGCAAAATATCAGACATAGAAATCGAGGCAGATTACGCATTTAATCAAAGGAAATCCTAATTTCCTTAAATTCCGAAGAATCAAATCTTATTTAAATTATGAAGATTTTCTATTCCTTAAATTCCGGAAAACAATCGTTACTACATCAAGAGATAAGACGAATCTCTATTCTCCATTTCACTCTATTACGATAACTTCTCTCATACGCTTCGAGTAATCGGATTGTTTTATCCGTATTATTCAATGGTGATAAAATTCTATTTACCAACTCATATTCGTCATGAAAACATTTTTATTGTCAGCCATGACGACCTCACTCAAATTTCGGGACGAAATTTCTTTAACGGGTAGGTACTGTGATGACCAGGAAATTTTTGACCAAATTTAAACTTAATCTTTAACGTTTCCGACACGATAAGCAAAGTCTGTAAAGTTGAATCTCAAAATTTTTGAACTATTCAATTACCTTTCTATTGTTCTCAACGATTCGCGAACAATTATAGGTAAATAGATACATATATATACCATAACTTGAAAACGTAACAAAGTGTTGAGTATATGATACTGTGCATTAAACTTATTGGTTTGATTATCTGATTGATATATTTAGATACAGAGTTAAAAGATTATGCCAAACGATTGAATTAAAAGATAATTATTGAGTCCCTTAAGGATTATGATATTATTACAGGTCTCTGTTGTAAGGTCCACGTTGATTTGGGAAATCATTCATTCTTAACGGTATTCGGAATAAATGGTAAAGTGTTTGTTTAAATAGCGTAATTTGGACACATACAATAATAAGGAATATCAACTGTTGGAATTAGATATATGAATAACTTGCGATATGTATTTTAAAACGTGTTTATTAATATCGAAAATATATATTTAACAATACGATAAAATATAATATTAACTTGGTCATAAAAACGAATTGTTATTATATATATATTAACAAATAGCGAGACGATGATTTATAGAAGTAAATGATCAAAATACTCGAAAGTTTAATATATACTTTGAATGGTATAGTTTAGGGATAATTTAAGGCTATATTTTGACAAAGGTACGTGACACGAAATGTAAAATACAAGTTTTCTCAGCGTACGAAAGGACATTTGAAAAACTGGAACCGGGACATAACTCGAGTGATGACGTACGACTTATCGGAACAAAAATTACAAGTCAACTATGCATGTGAATTTAATATAATATATAATTAATTATATAAATTAAATATATTATATATATATTATATAAAATTATGTCGACAAACAAAAAGTTAAAAGTTTGTGAGCTGGATCAGAGGGCCATGCGATCGCATGGCCTTGAAGCACAAATCCCATGCGATCGCATGGGGTGCTTTTTCAGAAAAGGTACTATAAATTCAATTGTTTTGCTCGAACATCACACGCACTTACACAGATATAGATATATACTCCGTAATATTTATATTATTTATATTATTATTATTATTATTATTAATATTATTATTATAATTATTATAATTATTATTATTATTAAAGATTAATATTAATATTAATCTTATTATTATCAGTAGTATTAATATTATTTTTATTAGTATTATACATAAAATACTACGACGAGGTCATGTTCAAACGATTTCAAAAATGATTTTCGAGTGAATTAAAGCTAAGGAAATTATGGGTTATTGCCAAGGAGGTTATGGGTAATGTTCGGAGGTATAATTGTGAATCAAACTTAGTGTTTATCATCTCCGTTACGTCTACGTACTTTTCTACAATATTGAATCTCAATATTAATACGTAAGCATTTATATTTTATATTTTATAAATTAATAGTGTATACATACTAGTGCTCGAGTGTATATATTTATACATGCTTGTATGCTAAATTTCGTCGTTAAACAGTTTATAATAAATCACGAATTAAATACATATATTACGGGTAAAAGGTATATGATATACATGTTTTCGGAAAGCTGGCAAAAAATCAATAACTTTTCATTTAGATATCGAATAGTTTCGAGGAACGAATCAAAAGATATGGTCAACTGAATTATAATTGACATTAATTGGAATTGCTTTTTGAATCTGCAATTAATACTTAAACAACTTGTTTACGAGATTGATAAAATAGATTTTTGAATATTACCAACCGAGTAAATGAATCCTTATAAAAGGTACGTCTCGTTTGTTGAACTATTGTCAAAATTGACTTTTTGAAACAACTTTGAATAACTTTTGTATGTCAATTTCGAGCATTAGGATTGTGATACACTATGACCTGACCTAGCTTGATAGACATTTATTGACCAACATATGTTCTCTAGGTTGAGATCTACGATTATTTGATATACCGAGTTTCGGTCACATTACGATGAACAACTTTATGTGTTGCTAAGGTGAGTTTCATTGATCCCTTTTTAATTGCTTTTGCAATATATATTTTTGGACTGAGAATACGTGCAATTTATTTTAAACACAATGGATACAAGTACATACTAAATTCTACACTGAGTTTGAACCGAAAATCCCTTAGCTTTGGTAACTAGTAACTGCCGGTTATAAGAACTGGTGGGTGCGAGTAGTAGTATATGGATCCATAGGGCTTGATATCCCCATCCGAGCTAGAGCGCTAGCCTTTTAACGGACGTATGCTATTTGAGAAGCGTACACGTTGGTTTGCGTGTATTATTAAGATGATTATACAAAGGGTATAAAATATATATACGTTAAGTTTAGTTACCAGGGTGCTCAATTTCGTAGAATATTTTGATAAACGTTTCTGGATGAAACAACTGAAATCTTGTGATCCATCTTTATATACAGATTATGCGAAACATACAAACTATGAACTCACCAACCTTTGTGTTGACACTTGTTAGCATGTTTATTCTCAGGTTCCCTAGAAGTCTTCCGCTGTTTGCTTATATGATAGACAAGCTATGTGCATGGAGTCTTACATGGCATATTTTTCAATGAAACGTTGCATTCACCAAATCATCACCATGTATCTTATTTTGACTGCATTGTCAACAGAAGTACTGTTGTAAACTATTATTTATGGTGATTGTCTATATGTAGAAATCATCAGATGTCGAAACCTTTGATTTAAATATTCATTTATGGTGTGCCTTTTCAAAAGAATGCAATGTTTATAAAACGTATCATATAGAGATCAAATACCTCGCAATGAAATCGATGAATGACGTGTTCGTCCATATGGATTTGGAGCGATCGTCACAGCAATCGATACTTTCTGAAGTTTATCGATGATACTTCTCGAAAGGTGTGGGTATATTTCTTACGGACGAAGGACCAGGTGTTCGATTACTTCAAACAGTTCCATGTCACGGTAGAACGTGAGACAGGAAAGAAGTTAAAGTGTCTTCGATCCGACAACGACGGTGAATACTCTTCCAAGTAGTTCGATGCGTATTGCAGATCATATGGCATCCGACATGAGAAGACGGTCCCACGTACCCCTCAACACAATGGTATAGCAGAAAGAATGAACCGAACAATCATGGAATGTGTTCGGAGCATGCTCAGTATGGCTAAGCTGCCAAAGCCAATATGGGGAGAAGCAGTCAGAGCCGCATGTTACTTGATCAACCGATCTCCATCAGTACCACTGAATTTTGAAGTTTCAGAGAAACTTTGGTCTGGAAAGGATCCATCATACTTTCACTTAAGAGTATTTGGATGTTTGGCATACGCACATGTATCCAAGGAGCTCAGGCAGAAGCTGGATGCAAGAACGTGCTTTCATTCGCAAAAGACGAAGACGAATCTCTTGTTTAAGAATCCCCCGCCCGATTGTTCAATGGGATCGATCGGAGAGACTTCTTTGATCGGAGGAGAAATTCTTCAGGGACTGGGGTCGTTGCGCTCCTACCACCTCTTGGCAAAGTAGACTACTGGGAAAGCCCCCTCCTGTCGCAACGGTGTGGGGCGTCAGAGACTGTTGCCCCGTGGCCAACTCGGAGGGGCTGAAGTTCGACGTTGTATCCGAAGAACAGGGGAATACAAAAAAGTAATAAGAGAGGCGCACAGACCAATCAATCGTATCGGTCGTATTCTTGAATTTGGAATGAAAAGAGGAGTAATGCTTCCTAGCACGGGACACATAATAAGACCACTTAGATCAGAATAAGAAATCTTTAGTTCAATTACAATAGACATGGGTGCTAGCTAGTATGTTTGAAAATATCTTAAACTTATGTTTCGGGATGTCTAAGGGTATGTTTGATAAAACTGAATGATTTAACGTTGAATGGTTTCTAATCAGTATGATTTAAAGGTTCCGAATGAAGTTGCTTGTGAATGAAAATAACCTGTTTGCTAATCATTTTGAACGAATAATCTGAATAATGTAAAAAGTTACCCTTTTAACCGTTAACATGAATATGAACTACAATATAACTATAAACCTATACTTTTTCTGTTTAGATTCATAAAATAGAGTTCAATATGAAACCATAGCAATTTGATTCACTCAGAACGGATTTAAAATGAAGAAGTTATGGGTAAAACAAGATTGGATAATTTTTCTCATTTTAGCTATGTGAAAATTGGTAACAAATTTATTCCAACCATAACTTAATCAACTTGTATTGTATATTATGTAATCTTGAGATACCATAGACACGTATACAATGTTTCGACCTATCATGTCGACACATCTATATATATTTCGGAACAACCATAGACACTCTATATGTGAATGTTGGAGTTAGCTATACAGGGTTGAGGTTGATTCCAAAATATATATAGTTTGAGTTGTGATCAATACTGAGATACGTATACACTGGGTCGTGGATTGATTCAAGATAATATTTATCGATTTATTTCTGTACATCTAACTGTGAACAACTAGTTGTAGGTTACTAACGAGGACAGCTGACTTAATAAACTTAAAACATCAAAATATATTAAAAGTGTTGTAAATATATTTTGAACATTCTTTGATATATATGTATATATTGTTATAGGTTCGTGAATCAACCAGTGGTCAAGTCTTACTTCCCGACGAAGTAAAAATCTGTGAAAGTGAGTTATAGTCCCACTTTTAAAATCTAATATTTTTGGGATGAGAATACATGCAGGTTTTATAAATGATTTACAAAATAGACACAAGTACGTGAAACTACATTCTATGGTTGAATTATTGAAATCGAATATGCCCCTTTTTATTAAGTCTGGTAATCTAAGAATTAGGGAACAGACACCCTAATTGACGCGAATCCTAAAGATAGATCTATTGGGCCTAACAAACCCCATCCAAAGTACCAGATGCTTTAGTACTTCGAAATTTATATCATATCCGAAGGGCTTATTCAAGAACACGACTCTTGTATTCTATTTAATCTCTAAAATATTAAGAAAATATTTCTTGATGATTCGGTCTTTTCCAGGGTATTCTAGTAATTTAACAAATCAAGACCGTGCCATTACCATTTCCTTCTTAGAATATTAACAATGTTCATTCCGAAATTTATATCTGCGAATTATGGACCATTACAAGCGATGCTTAATATTTCTTGATGATTCGGTCTAAAATATTAAGAAAATATTTCTTGATGATTCGGTCTTTTCCAGGGTATTCTGGTAATTTAACAAATCAAGACCGTGCCATTACCATTTCCTTCTTAGAACATTAACAATGTTCATTCCGAAATTTATATCTGCGAATTATGGACCATTACAAGCGAATACTTCGAAATTTGTACAAAGTCACTTCTCAATTCGCATTTGGTATACGAAAGTGCGGAAGGCAAGCCCTTCTATCTGACTTTGGCTTCTCAATTGCTTACTTAGTGTCTTTCCACTTCCGTCGTTCAGGAACAAACACTTCGCCTAATTCTTTTGAATCCCGGCCCGCTTTTTCCCCACTAACTAATAGCGGAGATCGAAGAACCGCCAGGTTGTCGAGGACACGTCTGAAGAGGAGGCCGAGAGGGAACGAGGAATTCTCAACGAAAAAAGTGCTCTCTGAACCGAACGTGAACCACTCCATGTATATTCATAGGCTATGGAGATGAAGAATTTGGATACAGATTATGGGATCCAAAGGAGAAAAAGGTGATCAGAAGTAGGGACGTGGTGTTCCATGAAAGCCAGACAATAGAAGATATTGAAAAGCCCACAATATCTCATAAATCAAATGTTGCTGTTCAAGTGCCAGAGGCAACAACGGAATCATTCATGAGAAATGAATATACAGTGCAAGATGAAATACCAGAAGTAGAAGATAATGAGGAAAATGATGGTGCTGAGCAGGGGGAGTCACAACCCCATCTGCCAGAAGTTCCAGAACCATCACAAGGCCAAGATGATGGTGGATCTCCTCAGAATATTCCAGAAGTTCATAGATCTGAACGAAGTCGGATTCCATCGAGTAGATATCCAGAATTCGAGTACCTTCTATTTACTGAAGATGGAGAACCAGAGAGTTTTCATGAAGCAGTAACTCATAAGGATAAAGAAAAATGGTTGCTCGCAATGCAGGATGAAATGGATTCTCTGCAGAAAAATCAAACTTATGAGATTGTAGAACTTCCACGCGGGAAGAAGGCACTGAAAAATAAATGGGTGTTCAAGCTGAAAAAGGATGGCAGCGGAAAAGTTGTGAAATACAAAGCACGACTTGTAGTCAAAAGATTCCAACATAAGAAAGGGATTGATTTTGACGAGATATTTTCACCAGTAGTCAAGATGACTTCAATTAGAGTCATACTTGGATTGGTCGCAAGTATGAACTTGGAGCTTGAACAGATGGATGTAAAGACAGCTTTTCTTCATGGAGATTTACATGAAGAAATTTACATGGAGCAGCCGGAAGGTTTTGAGGTTTCAGGAGATAACCTCGTATGCAAGCTGAAGAAAAGTTTATATGGTTTGAAGCAGGCACCTAGACAGTGGTACAAAAAGTTTGACTCGTGCATGGTGAGTCACGGGTACAAGAAAACTGCAGCAGATGAGTGTGTCTACATTCAGAAGTTTTCTGAAGGAGATTTCGTTGCTCTTCTACTATATGTAGACGATATTTTAATCGTAGGGAAAGATGCAACGAAGATCAACCAGCTGAAGAAGGAACTCTCTAAGTCTTTTGACATGAAAGACTTAGGACATGCTCAACAGATTTTGGGAATGCATATAACCCGAGACAGGAAGAATAAAAGGTTATGGCTATCTCAAGAGAAGTATATTGAACGAGTGCTTTCACGTTTCAATATGAACAATGCCAAACCTGTTAGCATTCCGTTAGTCAACCATTTCAAGTTAAGCAAGAGTTCTTGTCCCTCATCCAAGGAAGAGATCGGGGAGATGTCTTCAGTACCGTATTCTTCAGCAGTTGGAAGTTTGATGTATGCGATGGTGTGTACAAGGCCCGATATTGCTCATGCTGTGGGAACGGTGAGTCGTTTTCTCTCTAACTCCGGGAAAGAGCATTGGAATGCGGTAAAATGGATTCTCAGATATCTTAAAGGTACAAAGAATCTATGTCTTTGTTACGGGGGAGCTGATCCAATCTTGGAAGGCTATACAGATGCGGATATGGCCGGAGATCCTGATAGTAGGAAATCTACTTCAGAATTCATTTACACTTTTGCAGGAGGAGCTGTTTCATGGCAGTCAAGACTACAGAAGTGTGTTGCATTATCCACAACTGAAGCAGAGTATATTGCTGCCGCAGAAGCTGGAAAAGAAATGTTGTGGTTAAAGCGTTATCTTCAAGAATTTGGAATCAAGCAAAAGGAGTACATGGTACATTGTGACAGTCAGAGTGCTCTAGATTTGAGCAAGAACTCCATGTACCATTCCCGTACAAAACATATTGATATTCGCTATCATTGGATACGCGAGGTAATTGATCGACAACTGTTGAGACTAGTGAAGATCCATACAAAGGAGAATCCTGCGGATATGTTAACAAAGGTGGTGACTCGAGAGAAGTTGGAGTTATGCAGAGACATAACTGGAATGTTTGTGGATTAGGCTGGAGGGGGAGAATTGAAGATTTTCAGCCTACAATCTAGAAGCCCACCTTCTAGATATTCAAAGTAGGCAACCTTGACAACTCATATGGAAGTAGCAAAGTTGATAACGATGACGGCCGCCAACCTTCTCCGTTCACACCATTCCACCACCATAGAATTTTTACTATAAATAGAGGTGCAAACCTCAGTTGTAAATCATCCAAAATCACTCAGAGAAGTATAATCACAACCTAGAGAGTGTGTGTGAGTTTGAGAATTTTTTTTGTAAGAGTTTTGTAATACTCTGTAAATCTATTCTTGTAAGTAATAGAGTTATTTTCTCTCAAATTTGTATCTCCCAACGTCCAGCGATCATCTCTTCCTAATACTCAGTGTTAAGCTTAACACTGAGATTTAACGCTAAACGACTCCTAGTGCTCTAAAGTTCTTAGTGGGATTTTACCTGGACTAACTACTTGTAACGATAGTCGATAAATTTGATTTCATTTAACTGGTTACCTATGAATGGTGATGTAAAAAACAACGTTATGTTAGCAAAAGAGATAAAAGGAAATTGAAAATGTCGACTATTTTGTTTCCTAAAATAGAGATTAGAGACAACTCAATAGTAGCCAACTACACTACACGATGCGCCAAAAAATGCGGTTCATTATTCCATAATTATTGCAAAACAAGGAAGCATCTCAGAAAGCAATGGTCCAAGTAGCATATCACACATGCATGGGGCATATCCTCAATTACAACAAAAGTTGCTTCCTATTGGATGTTACGTACTCCGTATTATCTATTTTATAATTCAAAAATGATTTAATTGAAGATACGATTACAAAACATTTTTTTCTTCTTTTTAATAAAGAAATAAATTTGCTTCTTGTAATTGATACGGTCAAAGAATATCATTTGTTTCGAAAGATAAACAATTATTCTATAACTCTATATATTACAATCCGTCATAGTTAAAGATAATTTTTACTTAGTACTTTTTTTGGGTTAGGGAGTAAACTCCTTAGAGCACTGGGAGTGGTGACTGAGGTCACTTGGCATGTCAGGCGTGAGTTGTTGAGTCAGAAAAAATGGGGAGTGGTGACCTATGTCAGTTAGTGTGTTAAAATAATATTTTATTATATTTAATAATTTATCTATTTGAAGAAAAAAAGCAAAAATGGAAATAAATGGGGTAAGGTCCGTCGCCCATGAGACTGACCAAGGGGGGACTAGACTAAGTGACTAGCAAGGGGAGTGGGGGACTCAGTCACATTGTGTGGGACGAGGTGGTGACATACCACCACTCCCAGCATTCTTATGAACAAGCACAATGATTCCCCCATAAAGAGTAAAACCTCGGGTAATCAAGCTTTTCGAGCGCGAGATCTGATACCGGGTAAATTGCGCATTATGCGCACCCTTTGGTCACACTCTTTCTGAACAATTTGACATAGCCAGGAATTGAACCCGGGTGGTGTGCTTCATTGGGCAAATAGGTGGCCACTCAGTCAAACCTGCGTGGTTAAGTAGCACTTTTTCAACAAACTTTATTATTACTGATCATATCTCTAACGACTAAAACAACGACAACAACAACAAAACTCAATACCACATAAGTGGTGTATAGGGGAGATGAGATGTAGACAATCATTTCCCTATTCAAGAATAAAATTAAGTCATTTCTCCATCCAGAGTGAAAACACTCTCAAAAGTAGAGAAAGTCATCAATCTCTCTATTCGACGGATAGAGAGATTGCTTCCGAGTGGACCTCCGGTCAATAAATAGGAAAAAGTTTTTAAAAAAATAAAATAACATTAAAAATAAAATTGGGATGCTTTGAAAATGGTAAAATTAAATTATCATGGATTTAAATCATGTCTAAAATTTAATTTAGACTTTAAAGTCATTTAAATCGCCTATAAATGGATGGTTCATGTCGACTCAATAATTAGAGCCGACTCAAACTAATAATAACGTGAACATTTATAGAGAGATTAGATACTCTTATTGTGAAATTTAAATAAAATATTGGGATAAAGGTAATGTAATTTTGTATATTTTATTTTACAGTCGGATAAAGAATAGACTTGAAATTGAAAATTAAGGAGTGCACATGGCGTGGGTGGGTTTTGTATATTTTTGCCAAATAAGTACACCAACAGCACATGTTGGGTGAGGTCGGTTTGTACATCTTTGCATATACAAATAGCCAACCCACATCCAAAACCATGTGGACTTCCGCACCAATTTCATATTTATGACGTTTTTTCTTTAGGTGTGTTTGCCATACAAGCTTATTGAAGTTTATGAAAGCTTATTGGAGTTTAAGCTTATGATTTTAGTAAACTTCAAGTTATAAGCTTTGTTTGGTAGATATAAACAGTGTTGTAAAAATTCCGATTACTCGCCGATTAATCTCCTATTAATCATTTTTAAGAGCAATCCGTTCCGATTTTCAAAAATCCGTTTAATTAAACGGTCAACGTCAAGTCATAATGTTAAAGTTTATTTTTATATTTATGGTTTTTTCTATATTTACACACATAATTTTTAAAATTTAACATTTAAATGTATAAAGTACAATCCGAT
The DNA here is from genome assembly GCF_046630445.1 of Rutidosis leptorrhynchoides. Taxonomy (NCBI): domain Eukaryota; kingdom Viridiplantae; phylum Streptophyta; class Magnoliopsida; order Asterales; family Asteraceae; genus Rutidosis; species Rutidosis leptorrhynchoides. The sequence goes on along the minus strand of NC_092333.1, from coordinate 696,041,993 downwards.
TAGTCCCCGATTAATCTCCGAATTACCGATTAATCCTTCTAAAGTCCCGACCGATAAATCTCCGAATAGCGAATTCTGCAACCTTGGATATAAAAGTAGAACTTATAGAAGTCATAAACTCTTAAAAAATAAGCTACTTCTAATAGCTTCTGAAAAAAAGTGGAGCTTATGAATTAAAAAATAAGCTCCAGCTAGTTTACCAAACACTTATAGAAAGTAATAAGCTGTACCTACCAGTTTTAAAAATAAGCTTCAGCTCCAGCTAGTTTCATCCAAACAAACCCTTAAATTGTATGTCTCTAACTTAATCAAATGTTCCAGCGAATATTTTAACAACTCTTTGATTAGTTCGTTTATACTCGTTCGTAATTAGTCAAATGATTATTATATTATTCTCGTTTATATATGAAAAATTCGTTTATATGTTTTCGGCTATATTAATTATTAATTATAATTTAATTGTTAATTATATTTTATTTATTAAAAGACACAAGTATAACTACGTGTTACAAATATAACATTTTAAACGATAAAATTTGTTCATTTAAAAAAAAAAAAAAAAACAATGATGTTAACACCAAAAAAAGAGTACAGACTACCAAACACGAAAAAAAACAAGAGACCTGACAAAACTGTAGGAAATACAGTACCCGAAATAATATTTGATTACCAAATAAACAAGTTATCATAGAAATACATATGATTAAACATTTAAACATATTCATACCTGAGCTAAAACAAAAGGATATTCATCGATACTTCAATACATGAGATGAGTCGAGATCCGTGTTTAACACGGTTCCCTTAAAACAGTTCAGCCGTCTACACATCGTATGTTTCCCAAGATACAACGGCCGAAGCAGTAGTACTGCCGAACTTGAATACTTGCTTGAAAAAGTTGTCGCATTTGTTTTCTATAAGCTAACTCAAAGATGTGATCCTAGATATACACTCTCTCCACTAAAGCTTACAAACACAACCTGTGAATTTTTGTGTGTAATTCTGTTTAGAGTCATAGCTTCATATATATATATATATATATATATATATATATATATATATATATATATATATATATATATATATATATATATATATATATATAGTAGAGGGATCAAATGAGAACATTTTAGGAATGAGAACCCTGAGAACTAGGTATTCGAGCAAAAAAAATTACGCGGCCGAACAAAAAATTGCCATAGTCGAGCAATTTTTATTTTTAGGGTTTAGATGCATTGTTTGCTTTTATGTAGAACATGATGTAGAACAGCATGTAGAACATGCTGTTCTACACTTGTTCTACATCAATTTTCATCAAATTAAGTTAGGGTTTAGATTTATGGTTTAGATTTTAGGGTTTAGATTTTAGGGTTTAGGGTTTAGATTTAGGGTTTAGAATGAGTTTTTTACACGAACGGTTTAGAGTTTAGGGTTTAGGGTTGAGGGTTTACGGAGTAAACCCGAAAACCCTAAACCCTAAACCCTAAACTCTAAATCGGGCTAAATCAAAAAAAAAATGTTGATTTTTGAAAAAAAAAAAAAAAAAAAAAACAGGTGAAAGTGTGTAGAACAAAAATGTAGAACCAAATTTGATTTTGTGCTTGTAGAATATGGTGATATTCGAACAAAAACACTAGCGGCCGAACAAAAATAGATGAATTCGAGCAATTTTTGGCTAATTCGAACATGTTCTACAATTTGTTGTTCTACAATTATTTGTTCTACAAAATAAAGATGCAGCTCAAATTTGTTCTAATACAACAAAATTGTTCGTCCATGTTCAACAAAATTGTTCGGCCGCGTACTTTTTTGCTCGACTATGAGTTCTCAGGTTCTCACAAAGATTGGAGTTCTCAGGGGATCCCTTCCCTAATATATATATATATATATATATATATATATATATATATATATATATATATATATATATATATATATATATATATATATATATATATATATATATTTGCTTCCCTCCGCTTCCCCCCGAATGGTTACTTCCCTCTTGATCCTACCACTATATATATATATATATATATATATATATATATATATATATATATATATATATATATATATATATATATATAGTGGTAGGATCAAGAGGGAAGTAACCATTCGGGGGAAGCGGGGGGAAGCAAAAACTTTTTTTTTTTTTCATTTTTTGAAAAAACTTTGTTCACGAACATTATAGATGAGATGAAAATATAAATATTTAGTAGAGACACTTTGTGATAAATGTTTTTTTTTTTGCGTGAAAACGCTCAAAGAAGTAATATATAACAATTATCGTGTTTTTCGAGCGTATTTTGAAGTTTTAGCTATTGGGGTTTAGATATTAGGGTTTAGATATTAGGGTTTATAGGGTTTAGATATTAGGGTTTAGAAATTTAGGGTTTATGGTTTAGATTTATGGTTTAGATTTAGGATTTAGATTGAGTTTTTAACACGAACGGTTTAGAGTTTAGGGTTTAGGGTTTGGCGTTTTGGGTTTATTTCATAAACCCAAAACGCCAAACCCTAAACCCTAAACTCTAAATCGGGCTAAATTTTACTTCACAAAACATGAAAAAAAAACGTTCATATTCTTCACGAACAATATTATCTTGAATGTTATTTTTGTCGATCGTTTTTCCGCCTAAATAATAACATTCATCAGGAAGTGTCTCTTCTAAATGTTCATATTTTCGTGTGATCTTGATGCCGGAAAAAAAAATTTCAAAAAAACGAAAAAAAAAAAAATTTGCTTCCCCCCGATTGGTTACTTCCCCATTGATCCTGCCCCTGTATATATATATATATCATCATTGAGAACGAACTAGACAACGAGGACATGAAAAATGCACCAAGATCATGGGTTGATGAGGTAAAACAGAGCAAGATAAGGATCAAGCTGTGGCTCTCTAGCTGGCTGATGCAAAAAGGCAAAAAAATGATAGGAAAGGAAATGAAAATAAGAAATGAAAATAAGTAGTAGAGAAGAAGACAAGTTCATGGGCCATTTTTTTCAAGGCATAACTAACTAGTCATATTTATCGCCATGATGCATCTAATCGGAATCCAAATGTTCTATGAATCTGGGATTCTAATTAAACTCGATTATACTGCAAACACGACTGATATAAGAATTTATTTATGCAAAGATTCTATCAACAACTAGTTTGTAGAACAAAAAATATACTCCGTCCTATAAGATAAGAAAAATATATAAAAGGCATTCATCATATCATATGATATAATATTTCTAATCCATAAGAAACATCTAGAACCATGGATTTTAATACACATCTCAGTCAAAGTCGATAACAGTTCACTAATAAGATACCCTTAGTTAAAATGTAGTCCTGATTCATAAACTTTAAAAAGATAAAAGTTAATAAACGAAGTCATCCTTGGACACCACCACCAAGTATTAATTAATTACACTAATAGCTGTGCTCATCAACATCACCTGCGGCTGCGGTTCCTGCGAGTGCCTCCTGTCATTTATTACGATCGCAACAACATATACTATTAGTTTAAAGGTAATAAATAAATACAATTAAATGAATAGGGATACGGTTATTATGTAACCATTTCAATTGTTTGGTGCTGTAACATTACCTGTTGCTCCTCCAGTTTGACGTGCATTCCTGCATACAAAAACGGCAAAGTCATATCAGCATAAACTAAACCCAATTTATATACTTCATAATATCATCATCAAAGACAAGAGTCAATGATAGTTAAAAAAAAAAAGAGAGGTGAATAATGATCCCAGTAATGCTAATCTGAACAGTGATAGTAAAAGTTTACTGGACAAAGTCAAAGCAAAAGTCAACTGGTGGAGAAACAAAAGAATCAATTTAGAGTGGTCTAGGGGTAATATAAGAGAAGATTCTATTAAGAGGTCTAGAAGATGATTAGAAAATATTATTAGCACCAAACTGATGTCCAAAAAAAAGAAGAAAATATTATTAGCACCAAACTGATGTCCAAAAAAAAAAATATATATATATTATTAGCAAGCTCGTTCGATACCCATTCATTATAAACATTTGGAATGTCACTAATAGAATGGTGATTGCAGCCATGGTCTATTTTATAAGGCAAGAAATGAATTTCAGAGTATTTAGAGAAAGGAAGAGGTCTACTTATTCAAAATTATTATGTTAAAATGAAATTGATGACTTTTAAAGTCGAACAAAGCAAAGATGTGGTCAAAGCTGCAGGAATATGGGGTATGGGATGAGAAAATCAAACGCTATAGTGCTATACTATAACTGAAGTCGAGTAATAGATGTTTTGGCCTTTATTATGTTGGGTCATGTTGTTTTGGGTGATTTTTGTTTCGGGTTGAATCAACGTTGTTTGTTCTTTAAGGGCACGTCAATAAACCCGTGCCTATGTTTGTATCTTTGTTTACTGTTTATCTGATACTATAATAGAGTTTTTTTGCAAAAGAATAAAAAAAAAAAAAAGAATGACGAATAAGGTGGTTTACCCTGTGGTTTGTTGCTGACGGACTCCCGATGCAAGAGATAGGTGTATTTCCAACATTTCCTGTAATAGCAATAAACATCATGTTAAAGTTAAGAAAATAAAACAAAAGTAAAAAGGTAAAAATAAGGATTTACCTCCTCGGTCATGGGCGTGGGTGAACAGAATCGACGAAATAAGGCGGGACTTTTCATCATCTCTCTATAAAAAGGATCTGAATCATACATGCCTTGTATTATATGAGCAGGAGAAGCACCCGAGTGTAGAGAGTATTCAGCGAGTCTAGCAATTCTATGGTTAGCTGTTCTGGGGGGGTTAGCTGCCTGATTTCGGAAAGGGCCCCCAAGAACAATCAGGTAAACATTCTGTCCTCCCCCTACCCCTGTAGCCAGCCAGATAAAATAACACATTTGCACAATTAATTTAACTATCAAGTTTATAATAAATCATAGTATTACATTTATTTATATGTATATATTTTATATGAGTTATAAAATAAATAAATTATAATAATAAAACAAATTGGGAGTAGTAATTAATACCGTAGCTCTCAAGAGTTCGATTGTCCTCCATAATTGATCCATTATAAATCAGACATTGTCGGGCTGTAGGTATTTCAAACTTGTCTTCGACAAGAGACTTAAATGATTCAACAGATGCATAGAGGTCAGTCTTAATGTCGAACTCTGCTTGTGAAGACTGTACATGAACAAACACATTGAAAATACCCTTTTCTTTTAGTTCGGGGAGTAAGGCAGCATACAATTCTTCTGGAGTCATCACTGTTATTCAATTTAAAACCATTAATCAATCTATACAAGGTTTATAATTAACAAATACACAACGATATATACACATCTGGATCTGGATAATAATAATAATAATAATAATAATAATAATAATAATAATAATAATAATAATAATAATAAGACTCATAAAGTTACAGACATAAGTAAAATTACCTGTTGCTCCTCCAGTATTGCTTGAATCGCCAGTCAAAGCACGATCACCGTCCATAGCAAATTGATGAAGACAACTGTAGAATATTGTAAACGGGTAACGTATATTTTATTATTATACTCCGTATTACTACTATATTACTGAGCTATTTATACCTAAATTACATAATACATTCTAAACACTAATTTGAACCTAATGAGCCGAGCCCCTTTTATACAATTGACTTGGACCAAAATTAATATTCTAATCTCTACAAACGCTTCAACATTAATACAGAGTAATAAATATAAAATACATAATACTAACTAACAATGAGAAACTCTGTTCATACATTACTAGCATATATATATATATATATATAACTTAGAGAGAAAATAACAGTATATCATTCAACAACCACAAAACTATAAATATTGCAAACAACAAAAACAAGATGAACAAATTATTAAACAAAACATTAAACTGATCAGGTAGTCACTTTATTTTTTGACATAGCAATGTGTATTTAAAACTGTTTATTAGACATTAGCCAGATAAATTAACAGATTTAAAACTCAAATCAACACTACCAACTTACTGAGCATCCTATTATCCTATTATATAAGACTATAAATCTAAAACAAACAGAACCAAATAGATATATAACAAACAGATTTGCAATAACATAGCACACATAAAATAGAAATCAGAAAAAGAAGTTATAACGGAGAAAAAACACTCAAAGTCAATAACAACAAGATATTTTACCGAAAACAGCAGTCGTGAATTTGGAGTGTAAATGCTACCTACTCTGCACACAACCTGAAAAAAAAAAAAAAAAAAAATCATTAACATCTTTAAACATACATTAACTTCATGAAATATCAATGAAAAGTTGAAAACACAAAACTATTTAACTACTAAAAAACAAACAACAAATGAATGAAATGGTGTGATTCTATCAAAACACACATACAACCAACAACATGGATCAAAATGCAATTAAAAAGTGATTCTCACACACACAAAAATTACAAATAAAACGTAGACATGCAGAATCATTTTAAAAATCAACACCACCAAACACACAATTTAAAAATTCCAGAAAAAAAAAAATCTACATCAAAACCTAAAAACAAATCTCGAATCATAAAAAACCTAGCTCCAAAAAAACACACAAAAAACGACTAGCTGTGTAAATTAAAGCACAGATGTAAAATTTCTCCTTAATTTAATGATATTATCAGTATCGCATTACGAACAGCTTGCAGATGTTCATCAATAAGACGCACAGCCCACATACATCCGTAATTTTATATACAACAAAATCAGCACAAATAAACACACGGAGACAACGAAAACACAAATTTAATTAATTTAAAATTAAATGAACTAACCACCTTCGAATGTCACGGGATTCGCAAGAGAGTATCTGGAACGAATATTGAGGAGATTTTATTGTTACTTTATGACTGAACTATTTATATTACATTACACTACAAAATCATTCTAAACCCTAATCTAAACCTTATGTGCCAAGCCCATTTCATACAATCGAGTTGGATCAAAACTTTTTTAAACCCTATTCTAAATTTAGTGGGTCGAGCTCATTTATACAACCGTGTTATTCTAATCTCTCCACTATTAGAGCACAAGGTGTCCGTGTCCATTTTTCAGTGTTAATTTCAGTGTCCATTTTTGACACTGAAATTGACTGACAGTGTGTAAGGTGGAGGTGTCCACAGTGTCCATTTTAGTGTCAATTTCAGTGTCCATTTTTTATTTTTTATTTTTTAAATTGATTTTTAAATATTGTATTTAACTAATTTAATATAAAAACAAAATAATTAATTAAATACGTTTTAATATTTATGATAAAAATATTACGGAGTAAATTAAAAATGGTTTGGCCCATGTAAAACAAAATAAGCCCAACTTTTACAAAAACCTAAATATCTTCTTCTTCACCTTTAATGTCAACAGCAGCAGCAGTAGAGCTTCAACTTGAAAAAAAAATAGATTAAAAATACGAGTACCAAAATTAACAAGAAGAAAAAAGAAACAAATTCAAAAAAAAAAAAAAAAACCCTCCAACGGTCAAAAAGCCACCGTCGAATTTGGGAGGCTGGAAATCGATGGCGAGGTCGACGCCGTGCCGGTGTCGACCGACCGTCGATCCCGGCGTCGATTTTAGGGGGACGGTCGATTTTTGTACGGATACCGAGTGCTCTTAGACTATTTTAATCGTGCGTTTTCGTCTTTGATCCAGCACGGCGGCGGCATGCCTATAGTGCGGCGTGCCACTGGGTGTCGGTCGTTTTTGTGCTGGCTCCAGGCACTGGTTCAAGTTTGCGTGTTGGTGTTTTTGGACGACGTGGCTCAGTATGATTCGAGGGTATCAAAATTTCAACGAGAATACTATTAAATAAATACAATATTTAATATTTAATAATAATAAAATTATAAAATTTCATCTATAAAAACACTTTCAAACACAAATTTTATACACTTCATCTATCTTTTCTTCTATTTTTATAATTTCTAACTCTCGTTTCAATTTCATCCAAATTCTCCAACTTCATCATGATTTCATTTACGTTCTACATTACTGAACGCGAAACTAAAAACTGAAATGCAAAACATGAAACTAATAACTGAAACTCAAAACTAAAAATTGAAAACTAAAACATAAAACAAAAATATAAAAATGAAACACGATTTTGAAAACTGAAAACTAAGATGCGAAATGCGAAACGATTTCATTTACATATATTTATATATCCGTTGCCATCCCTCCAACCACAAGCCTCCACGTCGCCAAATTCACCCTTGCACGCCTTCATCTTTTCGGTGCTGGTTCCAGCACACCGTCACCTCAAACCACCAGCACGCCGCATTAGCAGCGTGCTTCCGGCGTGTTGGGTGCACATAGGGTGTATGCCAGGCGCGTTAAAGAGGGTCTAAGTATTACTTCTAATAAATTGTACAGTTTTTCTAATCATATTTCACAGTAATTGGCATTGGTATTTAGACTAAAATTGTTCCTAGTAGACATTACACTTTGATTGTGTACCAGAATGACCTATTTTGAACCTGCATTGGTATCTGACCAACCCGTTGTAATTTTTTTTATTTTTTTTGGGACAGAGATTGGGATCATCCGAGGGGGACTAAACCACCAACCCGTTGTAATTTATTATCACCTACACAAAAGTATTCTCCAAACCCTTTGATCATACAGTCATCAACATGGCACTGCATTTGCACCTTTCCCTGCAAATAAGAACCAAATTTCTAAAGTTTTATTAGTGACCAACACTATAATTGTTCTTACCACCTGGTATGTAACACCATCATGCTTCATTCTAAAAAAAAAAAAAAATCTTGCAAGATCCAAATGATCCAAAGGCACGACCAAGTAAAACTCCCCCCACCCCCCAAATGATATGGGAAATGTGCCATGGGTGAATACTTCATGGCAGGGATGAAATTGTGTTTTTTAAAATGTAGCTAACGGGGTCGAACTCCTGACCTCCCCTAAAGGAGGCATGCCACCAACCACTGGACCATATCACAGTATGTGGACATTGTCACAAGGGTGACTTGAATTCACAATTCCTCATGGTTGCTAGATCTAAAGTCCTTTGATTGTCAAACAAACACCAACCAATTTGCTCTATTTTAAAAAAATATAACAGCACAACAGTTCAAGCCATGAACGCTCAATCTACAAAATCCACAACCCTATATATCAATGAAAACAATTTTCTTAAAAGAACGTATGAGGCAATGATAAGTAAAAAGATGTCGGTACAAATATGACAAAACTGAACATGCTATTAATACCCATGAGCTGTCCATCTAATTTACATACTGATCTTTAGATACAAGATATAGATAAACGGGCTCAGCAATACACTAGTCAACGGGTTAAACAAGATGATAATCAATATACAACATAAAATTATGCCATACAACGTATTTCAAAGTTTGATCAGTTAACTCAGAATAACAGAAATTCATCATCACAACCCGTATTTATATAAATCAGTTCCCTTTAGACAAAGAAAGCATGTATATTACCAGTAGCCTCCCCTACGTATGTATATTACCTGATCATCAAATGTTATAAATTACCTCAATGAAAGCATGCGGTGTTTCACTTGAACTTAACCACTTCACAAGATAAATGAGCTCTTGTCGCGCAGCCTGCCTAATACCCCAAAAGATATGGGGGTTACATCAGCTACTGTTGGAAACTTCGACGAGCCCAACACACCCACTATTGAGGATCTAGACTATACTAGACTCACTACACCAACACTTTGACGTTGGTTAGCCTTTAATTTTATAAATCCTTAGTGCACAATGTACTTAGGCGACAGTGTCGACCATATATCTTTAGGCGGTATAACCGACCATGTATTACTTAGGCGGCAGAGCCGACCATATAATAAGAACAACAAAAGTGCACTAAGAACTTAAACACAAACTAAGGCTTGACCGGGAAACTTAACAAAGAACACTTTTATTAATACAAAAATATAATTACAGTATTACTTACTTATAAGTTTTCTTTTCTCTACTTATAAGCTCTCTCTAACTCACACTCTTCTTATTTCACACCTTACTTCACACCTTTTCACACCTTACTTCACACCTTTTCACAACTTCACACACCACAAATGAAATCTCCTCCCATATTTATACTACTCCATGGAACATTCTAGAACCTAGATATTTCCATGGATATATAAATATCTAGATATTTCTACAACCTACAAATATCTAGATTTTTCTTTTACATTTCAATTTCTAGATTTTTCTCTCATATTCTAATATCCAGATATTTTCTTATACATATTAATATCTAGATATTTTACCCATATACATTTACTAATTCCATATTATTCTAAATTTGCATTGTATTTTAACACTCCCCCTCAATGCAAATTTTCTTCCAACGATGTCTTGCAGACCATTCCAAGTGCTTCTCTGAATTTTGTAAACTTCGGTTTACTTAGGCTCTTGGTGAATATATCTGCAACCTGTTCATCTGTCTTTGTTGGCACCATCTTGATCTCCCCTTCAAGGACCTTCTCGCGAACATAGTGATAGTGTACTTCTATATGTTTTGTTCTTGCTTGAAAGACTGGATTCTCTGCTAGACGTATAGCTGATAGGTTATCGCAGAAAAGCTCTACTTGATAGTCTGTTGATTGATGAAGATCTTCCATTAGTTGTTTCAACCATGTCATTTCTTGTGTTGCTGACGATGCCGATCGATATTCTGCTTCAGTGCTTGACAAGGATACTGTTGGTTGTCTCTTGCTGCACCATGATATTACTCCTGATCCAAGACTAAACATGTAGTTGACCGTCGTGTATCATAGTCTCCAGCGTAATCGGCGTCACAATATCCAGTCACGTGACATTCTTTTGTTTTCTTGTACAAAATGCCAAAGTTAATAGTGCCTTTAACATACCTTAAGATGCGTCGTACAACATCAAGGTGAGGTTTCTTCGGATTGCTCATGTATCGACTAACCACTCCAACTGCATAAGATATGTCTGGCCGGCTTAGTGTGAGATAAATAAGACTTCCGACCATCTTTCGATACATGGTAACATCTTGAAGACTTTTTCCTTCATCTGCTCGTAGTTTTGTATTCGGATCCATCGGAGTTGAGATAGGTTTGCAATTAAGCATTCCGTACTTTTGTAAAAGATCTCGCACATATTTCTGTTGTCCCAGAAATAATCCTTCTCTTTTCTGCTCTATTTCGAGTCCAAGAAAATGTTTGAGTTCTCCAAGCTCCTTCATATGAAATCTGATAGACAGATTCTCTCTTGTTCTTTGGATCTCCTCATAGTGATCTCCCGTGATGATTAAGTCATCCACATATACTAGCACTATGGCTAGTTTTCCTTGATCTTGTTTCACAAATAAACTAGAATCTGAAGGAGCAACTGTGAAACCACTTTGTACTAAGAACTCGCCAATCTTCCCGTACCAAACTCTTGGAGCCTGCTTCAAGCCATATAGTGCCTTCTTTAATTTGCAGACATGCTCAGGATGGATCTTGTTCTCAAAGCCTCTTGGTTGCTCCATATAGATGTTTTTGTCAAGTTCTCCATGTAAGAAAGCGTTCTTGACATCCATCTACCACAGCTTCCAAGATTTGCTGGCGGCTAAAGCTAGTAGATCTCGAATTGTTGTGATCTTCGCCACTGGACTAAACGTTTCTTCATAATTCAGCCCATATTGTTGAGAAAAACCTCTAGCAACAAGTCGAGCTTTATACCTTTCAATGGAGCCATCTGATCGAGTCTTCACCTTGTAAACCCATTTACAAAATATTGGTTTTACATCTTTTGGCTTTGGAACTAAACTCCATGTCTGGTTTTCTTTTAGTGCATTAATTTCTTCTTCCATCGCTTTCTGCCATTCTTGACTTTGTGCTGCTTCTTCATAAGTGGAAGGCTCAATAGGTATTGATTCATCCACATGAGCAGCATTGGCATACCTCGGATTAGGTTGCCTCGGCCTTGTTGATCTCCGTAATTCTTGCACATGCTCCTCGGCATCAATTTGGCTTGGACGAACCTCTTCGGATGTAGATTGATGTACCTCAGTTTTCCATGGACTCGTTTCCTTAGAGTACGATCCATCTCCTTCTTTAATTGGATCCGTTATGTGCTCTTTATGTTCTTCTTTCTCTTTTGGAACTTCTTCTAATCCATGAGATTCTGGAAGCTCTATCTTTTGAGGTGACCACCATGAAGAAGCTTCATCAAATACCACATTTCTTGAAGTATAACACTTTCCAGTATTTGGATCACAACATCTCCATCCTTTTCTTGATTCATCATAACCGACAAAAATGCATCGAATTGCCTTCTTATCAAATTTGCTTCGTAGATGATCTGGTACGAAGACGTAGCATACACATCCAAAAACCTTGAGATGGTTGACGGTTGGCTTGATCTTCCATAATCTTTCATATGGTGAAATATATCCCAACTTTGTTTGTGGGAGTCTGTTAATCACGTATGAAGCCGTCCTCATACATTCGGCCCAAAATCTTCCTGGTACATTCTTACCATGAAGCATACTTCGACAGGTTTCAGCAAGATGACGATTCTTACGTTCTGCCACTCCATTCTGTTGTGGAGTATTAGGGCAAGTTAATTGCCTTTTGATCTTGTGCTTCTCAAGATAGATATTGAACTCGGTTGATAAATATTCTCCTCCATTATCTCCAAGTGATGTTTGTTTCACTGGGCCGAAGACATCTGAGTGTATTAGCTCTAGTGGTGTCTTGGACTGATGCACTGACTCCTTGAATGGCAATTGGTGAGCTTTGCCAAATTGACATCCAGCACATATTGTATCTGTTCGGATATCAATTTGAGGAAGCCCATTTACTATGCGTTTCACCATCATCTCCTTTAACTTATTGTATCCCACATGCCCAAGACGTTCATGCCACAGATCAGCCGTCTCATTCTTTCGAGTCTTATCCACATATGCTGTTTCAGCAGATAGTACATAGACCGACTCTATTCTTTTTCCTTGCATAATTGGATTGCCAACCACCTTCACTCTCTTGAATACAGACACATCTTCTGGTCCAAAGAGCACATAATTCCCTTCTACTGTCAATTGTGGTGCTGACAGTAAATTCTTCTTTAGGCCAGGGACAAGATACACCTTCTCGAGTTGGAGCTTATGAGAGTCGCCTTCATTTGGAATTATTGTCTTTCCAATGTGAGAAATAGATAACCTTGAATTGTCGGCTGTCAACATGACTCTCTTTCCTTTGTAATCCTCCATTTCTTGCAGCTTTGTCCCATCGTTGGTCATATGATTTGAGCATCCAGAATCGATGATCCAATCATCTTTGTAGTTTATTTTTGACTTTAAAGTTGTTGTAAGAGCTTGATCATCTATGTCAGCTTCAACAGAGAGTCCAGCTTCTGCATCCCATGTTTCCTCATTAATGGTTGCTTCGAATGTGACCTCTTTCTTCTCATCTCTTGTGGCGGCCACATTTCCTTCGAAAGTTCGCCTTTTGGGGAATCTACAATCTCGAGCAAAATGACCCTTCTTGCCACAATTGAAGCATTCACCATTCTCTTATCATTTTCCCCGTATTGTTGGCGATGATCTCTTCTTCCTTGTTGAGCTCCCCGAGCTCCCCCTGAAGTGTTGCCTTTTGACTTTGGGTGACTCTTCCATCCATATGTCTGACTTTCTTTCATCGCATCTTGTCTTCGAGATGTTGCTTTCTTCTTATTGGTGAAGAGTGCATCTTCTCCATCTTTTATGGTTACTTCATTCATCTGCTTGGCTAATGCCTCTTGATTAGCCAATAAATTCTCCAGCTCTATTAATGATGGTTGAGTAGGCCATCCTCTTACAGCGGCTATAAATCCATTATACTCTGATCTTAAGCCATGGATGATAATTCTCTTCATCCTTGCATCACTCACTTTCTCTTCAGGAGCAAGTTGAGATATCTCACGACAAATAGATTTCACCTTGGTAAAATACTGAGAAATAGATAGACTTCCTTGTGAGATACCTGCGAGCTCATTTTCCAAGAGCTGGAGTCGTGCTTCATTCTTCTTTGAAAATAATTTTTCAAAAGTTTCCCAAGCTGCCTTTGGTGTTTTCTCGTCACGGATGTGCTCCAATAGATCCTCCTCGATTGTAGTCTTCAGTATAAATAAAGCCTTCCCAGCCTTGATGTTCCATTTTCTCAAGCCTTCGGCATTTTCTTTCGGTGGAGGCGTTGTGTCACTGCCAGCAACTATTTCCCATAAATCCTGTCCTTGTAGGTAGGATTCTATACAAGTCCGCCAATAACCATAGTTGTGGTTATTGAGACTCTCGATTCCACTGCTCGTACTTGCAAGATCTGCCATCATGACGTCCAACGTCCAATAAGCTTGGTCCCAGACCGATGAGCTTTCACAGTTCCTAACTGTGCTCCGGCAGAATCTCCCTTAGAGCCTTGGTGAAAACAAGTCGATGTAAACGTCCAACGTTTACTGATTTCCTCCACTAGAAATGGTCCCGAACGACCCGCTCTGATACCAATTGTTGGAAACTTCGACGAGCCCAACACACCCACTATAGAGGATCTAGACTATACTAGACTCACTACACCAACACTTTGACGTTGGTTAGCCTTTAATTTTATAAATCCTTAGTGCACAATGTACTTAGGCGACATTGTCGACCATATATCTTTAGGCGGTATAACCGACCATGTATTACTTATGCGGCAGAGCTGACCATATAATAAGAACAACAAAAGTGCACTAAGAACTTAAACACAAACTAAGGCTTGACCGGGAAACTTAACAAAGAACACTTTTATTAATACAAAAATATAATTACAGTATTACTTACTTATAAGTTTTCTTTTCTCTACTTATAAGCTCTCTCTAACTCACACTCTTCTTATTTCACACCTTACTTCACACCTTTTCACAACTTCACACACCACAAATGAAATCTCCTCCCATATTTATACTACTCCATGGAACATTCTAGAACCTAGATATTTCCATGGATATATAAATATCTAGATATTTCTACAACCTACAAATATCTAGATTTTTCTTTTACATTTCAATTTCTAGATTTTTCTCTCATATTCTAATATCTAGATATTTTCTTATACATATTAATATCTAGATATTTTACCCATATACATTTACTAATTCCATATTATTCTAAATTTACATTGTATTTTAACAACTTAACAACAGAGGATAAATATCATACAAAAATGACATGGAGTGAAATCCAATCGTTAGTTTACCAGTCATACGTCTAGAACTTACAATTTAAGGTCTCTAGTTACATTTCCAACATTTTAGGTACACACTCTTAATATTACCTTTGTCATGCTAAGAGATAAAGATATATTAGTAGTACTTATATACTTGCTTTGAATGTACGGTCCTTGAAATAATGATTTGATGATATAAAGCATAAAATTTGAACAGTTTATTTGCAATTGTTTGTAATTGCATATCTCAAGTACATAAAGCTTACATCACCTTTAAACACGAATAAAACCTTCAAGTATTTCATGACTCCTAGGTTTTAACTCAAGATATTATTCATAAAGAAAAAAGTCATTTTTAGGCTGCTTATGTGACGCTTATTTAAAGCCATGAGCACTTAATGTTACACAATCTCAAACAGCAACCAATTTTCCTAGAACTTGAAAAGCGTATGTAGGACGACACAACTACTAACGTCTTATGCACGGAAGTATATTTTAGCTCATCCTAATCAGTAACAACAGAAATATAGCATAAACTTAAAGTAAATATCAATGTAACATGATCAAATACATACCTTTTTCGCAACTCACAATCATAATTTCAAACCATAGCCCTTGTGACCATTCGTATTAATAATTTCATACCATATAATGAAACTGATCAATATACAATGGCCCAAGAATATGTTGTTCTCCACGCAATCCCTTAATGCAGAATCATCCAAGTTTGACTAGTTGGCTTCTTTCTTTGACGAGGTTTTAACGAAAGTTGGATCTTCTTAAAATGCATCGATAGTCAAATATATCGTTATAAAACGTCGCTGCAATTAATAATATGAAACAGACCACAGTTCTCTTATTTCAAAAAACTAACTAGAAAATCAATCCACTAAAGAAGTAGGAGCAAAAGACGAGAAATTCAAACCACGACATGAAACTGGTCGAACTTCTATGACCCAAGAATATGTTGATCTTCAGAAAGACGTGAAACGATCACACAGAAATAAAGATTAAGTAGGTACAACCTGTAGCAAATGACCTTAAATTTGACTAATTGGGGGCTTATTTCCTTCTGAGTGTTTAACGAAAGACTGATCTTCTTGTAATGCATCAACAGTCAAATATATCTTCAATAAAGTCACTTGAATTAAATCAAACAGTACACATTTATCTTATTTCTTAATAATATGAAACAGACCACAGTTCTCTTATTTCAAAAAACTAACTAGAAAATCAATCCACTAAAGAAGTAGGAGCAAAAGACGAGAAATTCAAACCACGACATGAAACTGGTCGAACTTCTATGACCCAAGAATATGTTGATCTTCAGAAAGACGTGAAACGATCACACAGAAATAAAGATCAAGTAGGTACAACCTGTAGCAAATGACCTTAAATTTGACTAATTGGGGGCTTATTTCCTTCTGAGTGTTTAACGAAAGACTGATCTTCTTGTAATGCATCAACAGTCAAATATATCTTCAATAAAGTCACTTGAATTAAATCAAACAGTACACATTTATCTTATTTATTTCAGAAACCTAACTAGGTTCTAAAGAGGTGGGAGCAAAAAACGAGAATTCTTTAAAACTATATCTTTAAAAAAGTCAACAGTTCGTCTTGAAATGCATCAACGGTCAAATATATATTTTTTTAAAAGTCACTTGAAATAAATCAAACAGAACACATTTATCTTATTTCAGAAACCTAACTTGAAATTCAGTCCATCAAAGAGGTGGGAGTAATAAACGAGAATTCCATACCTCGGCATGAAACTGATCGAATTAAAATGGCCCAAAAATGTACATGAATGTTGCCCTGCCAAGATACTATATGAGTTTGACCGAACCGAAACTTAAACTCGAACTTACCACTTCACGAGATCAACGGGTTCATGACAAGCAGTCAAGGAAGGCAGGCAACCTAATATCCAAAGGTATGGGGTTTCAATCTGTTACAGATAAGATTTCAGTACATTTTTTGCATACAATAGTTTTTTAAATGTACAACACAGATGATATATACAAAAGTGAATAGAATAAGAGTATGCATTACCCATTGATTGTAATAGAGCATGTCATGTCATGTGCTGGCTACTTATCCGTGGATATTCAAAACTGTCTTCTGACCTTCAACTATTTCGGCATCCATGTCATTAAAAAGAAGCAGCTTCTTTCCATAACAAATTTTTAACTAAAGACGGATCCTCTTGAACACCATCGACAATCATCATATATAACTTTATAAAAATCACTTAAATTATTTCAAACAGATCACAGACCTAGCCTGAAATTCAGTCCAATAACGAAGAAGGAGCAAAGACCTAGAATTTCATACCACGGCATAAAACTGATCAAACTGCAATGGTCCAAGAATATGTTAATGTAAACCTATTACCTTTAATGCATAATCATCAAAAATCACATACCAACACAAAAAAAGGTGACTTTAAACACAATTAAAATGAAAGTCAGATCTTCTTGAAATGCATCAAGAGTCAAACATATCTTTAAATAAATTAACTTTAATTAAACCAAACAGAAGACGTTTATCTTATTTCAGAAACCTAACTTGCAATTCAGTCAACTAAAGAAGTGAGAGCAAACACTTGAACTTACCACTTTGCGAGATCAACGGATTCATGTCAAGCAGCCAAGGAAGGGCAACCTAACACCCAAAGGTACGGATTCAAGTTACAGATAAGATTTCATTTTCTGCAATCTGATCATTTTTATAAATGCAGAACACACACAGATGATATGCACAATAGTGAATAGAGTGTGTGTTACCCATTAAAGGTTATATCGCCTGTAAACACAATTAAAACCTTCAAGTATTTGATGACTCCTACGTTTTAACTCAACATATCATTATTAGAGAAATAAGTCATTTGTAGGCTGCCTACGTGATGCTTATTTAAAGCCATGAGCACTTAATGTTACACAATCCCAAACATGCCCCAATTTTCCTATAACTTGAAAAGTGTATGCAAGACGGCACAACTACTAATGCTTTATGCACGGCACTATATTTTAGCTCATCCTAATCAGTAACAACAGAAATATATAGCATAAACTTAAGTAAACAACATTGTAACAACATAAAATTCATACCTTTTTTGTATTTTGGTTGGTAATCTCCAACATAAGAAAATCAGCTTTATCCCCAACTCACAATCATAATTTCAAACCATCACCCTTGTGACCATATGCACAAAGATTATAATAATATAGCTGGTAAATATTATACAGTTTTTGTAATCATAGTTCACACTAACTAGTATTAAATTGACCGGTAATTAAGTAGGTACAAACTTGCATTTATACAACTAGGAAATGGCTGTCTGACCGTCCCTAATCGACGTTTGACTTGTTGGCTTCTTTCTTTGACCAGGTATAATGAAAGCATCGACAGTAAAGAAGGAAATTGAAGTCTAGATCGTCATCTTCTCGAAGTTTGACTTTCTTGATTCTTTCCTTGAACGGGTTTCGAGAAAAGAGTTATCTTGAAAATCATCGAAAATCAGATGTATTTTTAAAAAGTCATTGCAATTAATATCAGAAAGGACACAGTTCTCTTATTTCAGAAAGCTAACTTCAAATTTAGTCCAATAAAGAAGGAGTAAAAAACGATAATTTCATACCACATCATAACTAATCCAAATGCAATTGCCCAATAATATGTTGTTCTCCATGCAATCCCTTAATGCATAATTATCAAACATCACATATCAGCACACACAAAAATATGACTTTATACAAAGAAAGGTTTAAGTAGGTACAAACCTGAAGTAATAAAAGTAGAATATTGCTGCTAGACCATCCCCTCTATTTAAAATTTGGCTAGTCGGCTTCTTTCCTTGACCTGGTTTAACGAACTACAGATCTTCTTGAACACCTTGACGGTCAAATATAACTTGATAATAACAACCTTAACGAAGACGAAAGAAAGAACTTGATATTGGACAACCATAACGAAGACGAAAGAAAAAACTTGATATAACTTAATAGATTTCAAAAATCTGTGAACCTTAACGAGAAAGAAACAACTTGATATTGGACAACCTTAACGAAGACGGAAGATATGAAGAAAAGAAAAAAAAACGAGAAAGAAAAAAAGACGATTACTGAAGAAATGTAAGATTGAACTTGATATTGGAGAAACTTAACGAAGAAGAACAGATATGAAGATTATTTGATTTGATGAACTTAGAAAAGCCCAAAAACATTCAATCCAAGCATAGGCATTCTTAGAACTATCTGCCAAAGAACAAAAAAGATGTCAGAGCAAAGAACAAGAACTTTAGACCACAACATGAAACTAATCGAACTCCAGTGGCCAAATAATATGTTGTTCTTCAAGCAAGACCTTAAAGCAGAATCATCAAACAACACACGTATCATTAAAAATAAATAAAATGACACTAAACAAAAAAAAAAAAAAAATAAGCAGGTACAAACCTGCATTCATGAGACAAGTGTTGCCTAGATCGTCCTCTTCTCGAAGTTTGACTTGTTGGATTCTTTCCTTGAACGGGTTTAAGGAAAGACAGATCTTCTTGAAAAGCATCAACAACCAAACGTATCTTTAAAAAGTCTTTGCAATTAATATCAAACAGATCACAGTTCTCTTATTACTATAAACAAAGAAACACTTGAGTAGGTACAACCTGCATTTATAAGACTAGAGAATTGCTACCTAGACTGCCCACTACTCGAAGTTTGACAGTTGAATTCTTTCTTTGACGGGGTTTAACGAATGAAAAATCTTTATAAAACATTAAAACGTCACTGCAATTAATACAAAGCAAAGCACGGTTATCTTATTTCAAAAAACTAACTTGAAATTCAAACCAATCCACCATAGAAGTAGCAGCAAACTACGAGAATTACAAACCACAAACACGAAACTGATCGAAATGCAATGACCCATGAAATATGATGTTCTTCACGCAAGACCTTAATGCAGAACCATCAAACACCACATATCATCAAAAGAGAAATAAATTATTTCAAACAACGAAAAATTGAAGTACAACCTGCATTTATAAGACTGGAAAATTTCTGCCAAGACCGCCCTCTACTCGAAGTTTGACTAGTTGGCTTCTTTCTTTAACGAAAGTCAGATCTTCATGAAATGCATTGGCAGTCAAATATATCTTTATAAAATGCCACTGCAATTAAAATGAAACAGAGCACAATTCTCTTAATTCAAAAAGCTAACTTGAAAATTAATCCACTAAAGAAGTATGAGCAAAAGACAAGAATTTCAAACCACGGCATAAAACCGATAGAACTGCTATGGCCCATGAATATGTTGATCTTCACGCATGACCTCAAACACCACATAAACAAAGAAAGATTAAGTATGTACAAGACTAGAAAATGACCTACTAGACCGTCCTCTACTCAAATTTGACTAAATGGCTTCTTCCCTTGACAGGGTTTAACGAAAAACGAATCTTCTTGAAATGCATGCATCAGGAGTCAAATATATATTTAAAAAAAGTCACTTTAAAATCAAACAGAACATGTTTATCTTATTTCAAGAATTATAAATCAAAAGGCTAAAGAACCACGACCCACATTAAGTTGCATTGATGGTATCAATTATAAAATTAAACTATTAATTCTGAAAGTAGATACCTTGAGAAGTGATTTAATGGTATTAATCATAAAATATAACTGTTTCTTTGTGATTGTTTGTGATTGCATATCTCAAGTGCATTGCTTATTATCGTCATTAAACATAAGAAGAAGCTTCAAGAATGTGTTGGATCTTCAAGCAAGACCTCAATGCAGACAACAAACACCACATATCATCAAAAGAAATAAAATAACTCCAAACAAACAAAGAAAAGTTTAATTAGGTACAAACCTGCATCTATAAGACTACCAAGTTGCAGCCTAGACCATTCCATTCTCTACTCGAAGTTTGACTAGTTGGCTTCTTTCCTTGACCTGGTTTAACGAAAGACTTCTTGAACACCATGGACAGTCTAAATCAAATAATGAAAACCAAGAATCTTTAACTCATTTGAACATATATGAATTTCTGAGGCCTTTCTTAAAGCCAAATAGAAATACAAATAATTCTTTCCCTTCTGTTACGATCTGAGAGTTCATCTTATCCCATTATATATAAATTTTAAATTAATATTTTTCGTAATATTGTGTTTATCTGTTTGATAGAGTATTGAAAGAAGTGAGGAAAGGGGTGTATAATTGAATGTAAGAAGAAAGTTAAGATGGAACTGATACTTAACGGTCCAAATCTAACAATTGCTAAATCCAGGGTCATCCAAGGGAAAACTTGCAAGATCGGAGTCAACGAAGCCAAAAAATTAGTTTAAGGTCACCTACAATGTTTAGTAATAGAGTCTGCATTACCCATTGATTGTAATAGAGCATGTCATGTCATGTCATGTCATGTCATGTGATGGCTACTTATCCATAGATATTCAAAACTGTCTTCTGACCTTCAACTCTTTTGGCATCCATGTATGCAACTTTTTCTTAAGAAACACAAACCTGAAGTAAACTGATTTAACAGTTTGAATCATAAAAATAAACTTTGGAGTTAGAAATTACGGACCTTGAAATGTTGATTTGATGGTATCAATCACAACATTAAACACTTTCTTTGCGATTACATATCTCACGTGCATATAGCTTATTATCGCCTTTAAACAGAAGAAGAAGAAGCTTCGAAATTTAACGAAAGACAGATCCCTCTTAAACACCGTCGACAAACATCAAATATAACTCTAAAAAAGTCAATTCAATTATTTCAAATAGATAACAAACCTAACTTGAAATTCAGTCCAATAAAGAAGAAGTAGCAAAGACCGAGAATTTCATACTACGGCATGAAACTGATCAAACTGCAATGGCAAAAGAATATGTTGATGTAAACACATTACCTTTAATGCATAATCATCAAACATCACATATCAGTACAAAAAAAAAAATGTGACTTTAAACAAAGAAAGGTTTTAAGTAGTAGTAGGTACAAACCTGAATTTATAAGACTAGAAAATTGCTTCTAGACAGTCCTCTACTTAGAGTCAAATACGGAGTATATTTTTTATAAAGTCACTTGAATTAAATCAAACAGAACACATTTATCTTATTTCAGAAACATAACTTAAAATTCAGTCAACTAAATTAGTGAGAGCAAAAACTTAAACTTACCACTTTGCGAGATCAATGGATTATGTCAGGCAGCCAGCCAAGGAAAGGCAACCTAACATCCAAAGGTATGAGGTTACAATCTGTTGCAGATAAGATTTCATTTTTATAAATGCACAACACACAGATGATATACACAATAGTTAGAAATAGTGTGTGTGTGTGTGTGTGTGTTACCCATTACTTGTAAAGTTGGAATAGAGCATGTCATGTGATGTCTCTATGTCTACTTATTCATACATAGATATTCATAACTGTATTCTGACCTTAATGCAGACATCAAACACCACATATCATTAAAAGAAAAAGAAAGAATGACTCCAATCAAAGAAAGATTTATTAATTAGGTACAAACCTGCATTTATTTATAAGATTAGTTGGCTTCTTTCCTTGACCTGGATTAAGGAAAGACAGATCTTCTTGAATCTTGAACAACATTGACAGTCAAATATAACTTTAAAAACTGTGATTTATAATATCAATATCGAATTATGAAAACCAAAGATCATTAACTCATTTGATAATTTATGAAATTTTGAGGCCTTTCTTAAAGCCAAATAGAAATACAAATCATTCCCTCCCTTCTGTTACGATCTGAGTTAATCTTATCCCATATATATATAATTTTAAATTAATCTTTTTCAAACAAAAATCAAGAACTTGTGTTAGTGAAAGAAGTAAGGAAGGGGGTGGATAATTGAACGTGACCGAAGAAAGTTAAGATGGAACTGGTATTTGAAAACCAAACGAAAATTGATACTAATAGATTGATTTCAACAATCTGTGAACCTTAACAAGAAAGACAGAGAGACGATTACGGATAAAGTTAAGTTCCAATTGATATTTATAAACCCTAACGAAAATTGATAGATCTTTGACGAGAAAGAAACAGAGACGATTACAGAAACAAGTTAAGATCGAACTGTTATTTGAAAACCCTAAATAAAAATTGACAGATTCCAACAATCTGTGAACCTTTATTTACAAGAAAAACAGAGAGACGATTACCGGAGAAAGTTAAGATCGATCTTTTGGCATTTGAAAACCCTAACGAGAATTGATGGATTTTTGACGAGAAACAAAGAGAGAAGATGACGATTACGGAAGAAAGTTAAGATCGAACTGATATTTGAAAACCCTATAAGAAAATTGACATATTTCAACAATCCGTGAACCGCAACGAGAAAGAAAGAGAGATAATTACCGAAGAAATTGAAGATGAAAGTGATATTCGAAAAGAAGATGATGAAGAAGAGATGATATGAAGATTATTTGATTTGATGTGCTGATTGAAAGAATTCACTGGTATTTATAGGGTGTGTGGGGTATACTGATTCACCGACTCATGTCTGCGTAATTTATACGCAACTAACGGTAACCCACCAAACTAATTTTAGTAAACTTTTCTTCGGTTAACAAAAAAAAAAAAAAAAAAAAAAAACACAAATTTGTAAGCATATCATCGAAATATTTTATTTTACTTTATTTTTATTTTATTTTTAGTTTCAACTTTCAAATAACATTTTTAAACTTTTAATTTATAATCAAAAAATTAAACTTTTATTTGTCACCACAAAATATTTGTCATAAACTGAATTCGAACTTGAGACATATAGCATTGAACTCAATTACTGGACTATCTTGTGATAATTTTTTTAATTTTAATGTTATTTTTTAAAATGTTTAGCTGTTATTTTTTTTATTTATATAATTTATTTTTTATATATAAGAAAATGGTAGTAATATTTCCACACTCAAATTTTATAAATCCACCGCATTTTCAACACATTTTCGAAAATACCCGTATATCCTAATTCCTAATTGTTTATTATATGTCTCCGTTAGTGTAGCCTAGTGGTTGGAGCTGCTAAAGGGTAGGTTTATCCCTTTTTTTTAGTTGTTTATTATACACAATTTTATTTTACAATACTTCTTATTGTGTCGTATGAATATTTATGAATCTTAACCACATCGTTAAGCAATAGCAAAAATGTAAATAATAATTAAAAAGATTAACTAAGTTAAATCCAAAGGTAAATCTACAATACACCAAATAAACAGACATGAGTTCACTTCAATACATTAGATTTTAAATTAATTAAGTAGGTACATAATGGAATTAAAGGATGGAAGTTCACTAACCTCTCGAATTTATTTTTGCCGGAAAAAAAAAAAAAAAAAAAAAGGAAATAAAAAAAGGCGTTCAAACTTTCTAAGCCAAAAGATGACATAATATAGCTCAATAACATAATACTCAAAATCTTAGTGATAATAATAATCTCACTCAAATGAAAAGCATTTCACATATTTACAACCGGTTAACCAGAACTACAAATTACAACTCTTGTAACGTCTTAGTTCACAACTACTTAAACAAAGAATGAGTTACATGCAAGGTTGCAAAATTCGATATTCGAGAATAATCGATCGGGACTTTAGAAGGAGTAATCGGCAATTCGAAGATTAATCGGATTATACTTTTTTTATACATTTAAATGTTATATTTCAAAATTATCTGTGTAAATATAAAAAAAAATCATGTACATAAAACTAGATTTTAACATAGTTATCTATAATCGTTCATTTTATTCAAACATTTATAATCCTAGTTGAAATTCACGTTAAAAAGTTGACTAATTTGACTTTGACCGATTTTGATCAACAAATCCAATTTTAACCATTTAAGCGACATTGACCGATTAATTAATCGGATTTTGAAAAATCGGAACGGAATGTTCTTAAAAAGGGAGTAATAGGAGTTTTTATCCAACAGTAGTTGCATGCAATGAATGTAAAATAGAGAACTTTTCAATAAGTTACTCTTGAAAAGTTGAAATTGGTTACTATTAATAAACCTCAGGAACTCAACACATATCATATACTCCGACAAACGTACCATAAGGTCCCAAAACTTGTAAAACCGAACACTATGATTCAAGTTGACTATGTCTTCTAATAAATTGTTAAACTGAACTAGACATTAGAAATCACCATCAATGTTGTCATGTATCCTTGTACCATAAAACCTTATCTTGCTGACCTTCTGAATCAGATAGTAAACATGCTTACAAAATGTTCATGAACATGCTTCTTTTAATCTAAACCTCCTGTCAAATTGTATGCATTTGATAAATATCTAAGGCAAACTTATGCACCTCATTACCTCATCCAAACTTCAGTCTCTAAATCCTACAAATTACGATATAAAAGAGATGAAAACAAATGATAAAAGAGATACAAACACAAGCATGAATGTTTTTTGCAACAATAAAAATAAAAAGTTGTACTGTAAATATGCAATCTCTTATAAGTTGAGAATAACTTAAAGCCCAAACAATAGTTGGCCAATAGTCTACATTCTACATTGGGGCCTCAACTTAAACGTTGTAACATTTCCACAATCCGAATTTAAGATTTAAGCACTTAAAATTCGCATCTATGGCCGAGAGGGCTCACAAAAAAAAAAAAAAACACATTATCATACCAACAAACAATGAACCCTCAACTAGATTTTAAATAGATGCTCAAAGCAGGGTGAATCAACAAAATAATCATATAAAGATTCATATAAAGTTATACATACTAACTAAAATCTTAACAAAAGAGAAAATCTCACATAAAGACCATTCACATAAGCATGGAGATTTCTCAAAACAATACAATTCTTTGTTTCATAACAGCGGATAATCAACTTGTGTTTCGCTGATGACCTTTTTATATTTTCGTATGCGGATGTACCTTCAATCAAGACAATTAGCGAATCTTTAGACCATTATAAAGAGTGGTC
This sequence comes from Rutidosis leptorrhynchoides, assembly GCF_046630445.1. Lineage (NCBI taxonomy): Eukaryota > Viridiplantae > Streptophyta > Magnoliopsida > Asterales > Asteraceae > Rutidosis > Rutidosis leptorrhynchoides. The sequence goes on along the minus strand of NC_092333.1, from coordinate 696,015,792 downwards.
GGGCCTTGTTCCTAGTATGCCAAAAAGTAAAGCCTATTTTGCAAATGTCCGCCAAACGCTTAAGGATCAAATTATGGATATTCTACCTTTTGAGGAAGGTACACTTCCGGTTAAATACCTTGGAATTCCATTGATTTCATCACGGTTGTACTATAGGGACTGTAAAGTCCTTGTAGATAATGTTCGTAACAGGGTTGAAAATTGGAAAAATCGTTCTCTGTCATTTGCCGGTAGATCACAATTATTATGTTCGGTGCTATCATCTATGCAAGTTTATTGGCAGTCTGTTTTCATCCTACCAAGTGCTACTCTAAATGATATAGAAGCTTTGATGATGAAGGTTTCCTATGGTGTCAAGGAACTGTTAAAAAAGGTAAAGCAAAAGTCAAGTGGAAGGATGTGTGTTTACCGAAATTTGAAGGAGGGTTGGGAATTAAAAACCTTACTGAATGGAACACAACCCTTATCTCGTCCGATATATGGCGATTGTTATCTCGTGTAGTTACTTATGGGGGAAAAGCTTAAGACACAAGACAAGTTAAAGCAGTGGGAAGTCACGAATAACACACCGTTACTTTGCGCTCTTTGTGACCAAGTTTTTGATTCCCATGATCACTTGTTCTTCGCTTGTCCTTTTTCATTGCACGTATGGAATCGTATTAAGGCCCATATGGAATTTCCAATTTTTAGTGACTCGTGGAGCGATTTTACGCTGTTGGTTAGCCCATTTGCTAACCGTAGGACAGCTCGTATCATCGTTGTTAAGCTGCTTTTGCGGCTACGGTTTATAGCTTATGGCAGGAACGAAATAACAGGTTGTTTAAGAAGAAGAAAATATTGGTGGATCAAGTCTATAAAGTTATATACGCTACGGTTCGATTGAAAATTATGTCTATCAAATGGAAGATGAATCCCTAAACGCTTAGACTAAAGTCAGATTGGAAGATTTCTTAATTTGTACTTTAGTTGTCTTTATATGTGAGCTATGAGCTCGTGTAGTTTGCTAATTTGGTTAGCTTGGTCGTTTTGTGAGGCATTAGGACCCTCCTAGTGTCGTTTGGGCTTCATAACATTCTTTATTCTTTTTAATAAAGTTCGCCGGGTAACCCCCATTACCCAAAAAAAAAAAAAAAACAATTCTTCGTTTCACGCATAGATGTCCCGGTTTATTTTAAGAGTCATAAATTTGCATAACATAAAAGTTTGAAAAACTTTATTTTACAGACTTGAACTCCACAAAAGTGTTACGAAATTCTTTTTCCAAATCTTTAATGCCCTTCAAAGGAAGCCTTAATCTCTTGAGTCAACAATACGAAATGTCGAAACTAAGCCCAAAATATGCCTATGAACACAACAGCTTTAGAAGTTGATATTTGGTAGTACTCTTCAGTTGTTTATAGAACGGCTGGCAAATTTTTGGTCAAAATATAAAGAGAATAGTCAAATCTATAACAAAATTCAGAAGGTGAGCACAATTAGTCAAAATATTAGACATAAAACATAAAACCTTAACTAAAGTTCGCTTACTTGAAGGAAACATATAGTAATACACTCATTGATCGGGGCTTTACACAAAGTATATACCGATGATATATCAGAGGTGTCTTCGACTATAGGCAAGATAGACAACCGCTTAGGGTCCAAAATTTTTGAAGGGCCCAAAATTTTTGAAGGGGCCAAAATTTTGAATATGTAAATATTTTTCTCAATATATATTTAATTAAATCAAATAAAAAATTGTCAATTAAAGTTAAGATACTTTATTTTTAATAGTTAAATACAATGTAAGTAAATATATAGATAAATTTGTGTATAATTTTTTTATGCATAGAAAAAAAATTAACGTATATGTGGGCCCATTTTTATTTTCGTCTAGGGCCTTAAAATTGTTGAGACGTCCTGGATATCTATATAGTCATATAAAGCTCTAAAATGATGATGTCATCATTAAACTAATTACTCTTTAATTTTCATAATGATGAGGTCATAACTATATATTAATTTAATTTAAAAAATAATATTAAATTTTTTATAAAAGAAAATACTAATCTCTCATAAATTGTAATTTTAATTTTCTAAGAAAATTTAAAAGGTATTTATATAATAATTATTATTATTATTATCAAAAATATAAATACTCAACTTTGAGCGAACTTTATTATTATTATTTACTCTTAATATAATAATTATAATTATAATTTTTAAATTATTAATATTCAAATATGGATTCTTTTTACGAAATTAATTACGTTACATATGTATGCAAAAATACATGTTTCTATATATTTGTAAAAACAACGACAAGTTTATTAGTCAAACGGGTCATTAAAATAAATGATTTCAGCATTTACATTCACTTAATACCTAAAACATGTCATTAAATTGTTTCGTTTAAACAAACCCGTGATTTCACGGGTCATTTTACTAGTAATATACTAAAAAGGTGAAATACTAAATTACAATGGATATTATGTGAAATCAAAAAGATGGGGCGAGTGATTACATACACAAGGGCTTTCATATCTCTGAATTTAACTTCCCTTTAATTGGTAAAAGTTTTTTTTAACCTTCGCATCAGTAGCCACATATTAAATTTCCTTAGTATCAAGACTAGACTGCAACACCCTCTAATCAACAACTCGATCTATATTTCATCTTATTATTATCAACACTATACACACCTTCCCCTGGACCCACAACAACGCCTAGATAATAGAATAGGAGGATATTGGCAAATGTAACAATCAACAATATCAAGAACGACGATATAATTACTACATTAACATTGAACAACCACACTGAACTTTGAGATAACAGAAGATATAGAGTTTCATAAAACCAACAGAAGCCTACTAAACAAAATTAAAAGAACCTTTAAGAAACGTGAACAGAAGAAATAAAATGACAAAATTGCACCGTTGGTACGGTATCTTTGTATCAAAAAGCACGAATAACATTTATCTATTTTTTTGACGTCGTTGACCCTCATCTATCGTTATTTAGCACCGATGACCCCATCCATAAACGCTGTTAGTTTTATCACGTTAAGTTTCTTCACATGATAAGCACGTGAGGACAATATAGTTAACTACATTTTTTCTTTGTTGGATACTAGTCATGTACCTGGCACGTGAGTTTAAGTCTTTTTAAACTTTCCCTATTCCATTTGAGTCCTCCGTCCCCAATCTTTGAACCCTAATTTTCAATAACAGGCATAATCATCTCAATCAAAATCCAAATTAAAATGGTTTGTGCATTGAACAGATTACATATTATTAATTTATGTATCTACATTTCAAACTTAGTTAATATACGGCAACTGTGACAACCCGAAAATTTCCGACCAAATTTAAACTTTATTTTTATATTATTCCGACACGATAAGCAAAGTTTGTAAAGTTAAATCTCAAGAATTTTAAACTGTGTTTATACATTCATTTAACCTCGACCAAACTCCGACGATTCATGAACCATTATATAAATGAATATGATTATATATATATATATATATATATATATATATATATATATATATATATATATATATATATATATATATATATATATATATATATATATATATATATATATATATATATATATATATATATATATATATATATACATTATAACTTGAAAATGTTAACAAAGTATTAAATGTATAATACTTTACATGAACGTATTTGTTTCAATATGTTTATCGATGGAATTAGAAGATGATATCAAATAATTGAATTATCAGATTCATTGTGCTATGATTACGGGCCTTTGTAGTGAGGTCCACTATGATTTAAGAAATCTTTCACTTTTTAACGATATTCAAAATTATTAGTAAAGTGTCAATTAACGGAAACTAGACAAGGGTTAGTGGAGTTTCCTGTTCGATTTTCCTATATAGCTATTAACTAGTTAACTTTCACATTATTTAAGGTGACAGTGAAATTGGGAGTGTAGATAATTAAGAAAATAGATATCGACGTTTTACCTTAAATGATTTTATACGTTCATATAACTTTGGACTTTATCTCACGCTTCATCAATATTTGGTAATTTAAAAACTTGAAATATATTATATATAATTTTACTTTTCAAATACGTTTTATGATATAATGATTTCCATTATTTTTACCTTTTAAATGATTCTTAATTATATTTAGTTTTATAAAACAAAATTATCATATTTATTTGATTTAGTTTCAAACGTACGAAACGTTTTCAGTTTAAAAAGAACTTTATTATTAAAACGTTTTATAAGATGAATTGTTTATGAATTTTGAAGAATTTAATTAAAGCTTTGTATTATAAATTTGCAAATATATTTTTTATTGTTTCAAAAAGGTAAAAGTAACACTAAATAATAAATTCGAAAATATTTTAAATCAATAAATATTGAAATATAATTAGTTTTGAAAAACTAAATATTATTAAATAAATATTTTAATAATATGTACAGATTTATATTTTTAAATGAAGATGTATATATATAAATATATATAGATATATATATATATATTACAAAGTGATTAATTATAATATTAACTAGATATAAAACGTTTCGATTTCAAAGAATACCATTATATATATATATATATATATATATATATATATATATATATATTATAATATTAACGAGACGATGATTTAATGAAGCAAATGACCAAAACACTCAATTGTATAAATTACATTTCTTGTAAGATGAATTATTGGCTAATATGTCTAATTATTAATACGGTACATTACACGAAACATAAAGTACCAGTTTTCTAAACGTACGAAAATGCGTTTGAGGAACCGGAACCAGGACATTGGTCGAGTGTCAACGTGCGAATCATCGGAACTAAATTTACAGGTTAACTATGCAAGTAAATATAATATAATATTTAATTAATTATATAAATTAAATCTATTATATATTAAAATATAAAAACCGTCGGCCGCCCACGTTTAATTCGAGTGTGAGCTGGAAAGAGGGGTGCCGCAATTGCGAACCTTGTGTGTATAAACCCCCCGCAATCGCGGAGCTTGTGGATCCCAGGTTGGTGTATAAAGCTCGATCACTTCGGCAGAACGAATTCACAATTCAATATCTTTCTATCTCTCTCGATATATAATATATATTTATATATTATTATTATTATTATTAATATTAAGATTAATATTATTATTAATCGCATTATTATTAGTAGTATTATTATTAGTATATACATAAAATACTACGACGAGGTCATGAGCAAGTTATTTCAAAACGGGTTATTCGAGTGGAATAGAGCTAAGGAAATTATGAGTTATAGCTATGGAGATTATGGGTATGGTTCGAGGGTATGCTCGTGAGGTCAACCTAGTGTTTATCATCTCCGTTGCGTCTACGTACTTTCCTGCAATATTGAATCTCAATATTGATATGTGAGCATTCATATCTTATCGTTTATGTATTAATAGTGTATCCCTGACTAGTGATCGAGTATATATGATTATGCATGCTTGAATGATTAATTTCGTCGTTAGATAGTTTACGGTGAATCATGAATTTAATACATATGCTACTGAGATAAGATATATGATATGCTTGTCATTGGAAAGATGGCAAAAAATTAATAACTTTTCATTTAGAAAGCGTATAGTTTCGATGAACGGATTAAAAGATATAGTCAACTGAATTATCATTAATTTTAGTATTATTATTAAAATGATTATTATTATTACGATCGTCGTTATCGTTATCGTTATCGTTATCGTTATCATTATCGTCGTTATTGTCATTATTATTATTATCATCTAATAATTAATATTATTATTATTATCATTATCGTTATTAATATAAGTATTATCATTAAAAATTGTTATTGTTATTATTATTACTATCGTTTTTATAATTAAGGTTATTATTAATATTATCAACATTATTATTATTATTATTATTATTATTATTATTATTATTATTAAAATAAATAATATATTTATCAAAACTATCATTTTATTATTTTTATCGTTATTATTATTATTAAAAGTATCATTAATATTAAAACTATCATTTTTATTAAAATTATGATAGAAATATCATTGTTATTATTAAATATCATTATTATTATCATTTTAGTATTATTATTATTAAAAATTATCATTTTGAATAGAATTATCATTTTTATAAAATATTATTATTATTACAGTTAATAGTAAAAAGTATCGCTATTATTAAAAATATCATGATTAGAATAATCATTTTATTATAATTAATATCATCAGTAGTAAATATAAATTTTGTTATTGTTATTATTAGTAGAATAATAATAATTATTATTATTATTACAAAATAATACAACTTTTACTCATTATTATTATTATCAATATTATTTTATCAAATAAATATGTGATACAAAGACATTTTTACCACACGTAACATAATTACATTAATAATACATATCACTATATTTTTATGATATTAAGTGAACTTAATAAATTTTATTACTTGAGATATATAAAAATATATTTTTATCATATATAAATTTTAATATAATTTTTATTAATAAATGACTTGTATTAATTACTCTAATAAAATCTGATAAATATATGTAAATACATATAACGACTATATTTAAATTATATAATAAACATGTATAGATTTTGGATGCCATTTTGGGTCAAGTTGACTTTTGTTGACTTTTGCATGATAATCTTGAGCATTAGGATTGTGATACACTATGACTTGACCTAAATTATTAGACAGATATTGACCAACATATAAATATATACAATTTGTGATGACCCGAAAATTTCTGACCAAATTTAAACTTAATCTTTGTATGATTAACATTTCCGACACGATAAGCAAAGTCTGTAAAACTGAATCTCAAAATTTTTGAACTACTTTTATATATTTAAATACCCTTCGGTTATTTTCGACGATTCGCGAACAATTATATGTAAATAGATACATATATACTATAACTTGAAAAGGTAATAATGTATTAATTATTTGATACCGTACATTAAACTTATTGGTTTAAATATCTATTTGAATATATATGATAAGTTGAAATATTTATTATTAAAATTTATTTATAAATAACTTCCAATGTGTATTTAAAAACTGATTTATGTATATTAAAAAGATATATACATATATAATTTCAAGTTATTTAGTAAACGATAGTAACATTTTCAAATTGCTACAGTACCCAAAATGCTACATTGTTTTCGAAAATCACTATTTGCTACTGTGAAATTGACTTTGCTACAGTAAAAATTGACTTTGCTACAGTAACTTTGCTACAGTGTATAGTTTATGGATGATTTAAGACTATATTTTGACAAAGGTACGATTCACGAAACGTAAAGTACAAGTTTTCTCAGTATACGATAGGACGTTCGAAAAATCGAAACCCGGACATAAGTCGAGTGACGACGTACGACTTATCGGAACGAAAATTACAAGTCAACTATGCACGTGAATATAATATATTATATATATAATTAATATAAATTATATATAATATATATTATTTTTAAAATATGTCGACAAGTTTGATGACAAACAATATGTGAGCTGGAAGGGGAGGCCATGCGATCGCATGGCCACAGGCCTTCAAACCCATGCGATCGCATGGCAGTGTTTGTCAGGCCACATCTATAAATTCCAGTGTTTTCGCTCGATTAAAATCACACACATACACAAATATATATACTCCGTAATATTATTTATTTATTTATTTATTATTATTATTATTATTATTATTATTATTATTATTATTATTATTATTATTATTATTATTATTATTATTATTATTATTATTAATAATAAGATTATTATTAATCGTATTATTTTTTTATTATTAGTGTTATTATTTTTGCGATACAAAAATAATAATGTACATAAAATATTACGACGGAGTGCTGTCCAAGTAATTTTCAAAACGAGTTTCCGAGCGAGCTAGAGTTAAGGAAAATACGGGTTATTGCCATGGAAATTATGGGTAATGTTCGGGGGTATTTTTGTGAATCAAACCTCGTGTTTATCATCTCCGATGCGTCTACGTACTTTCCTGCAATATTGTATATCAATATTAAACTGTGAGTTTCATTTGCTCCCTTTTTAATTGCTTTTGCAATATACATTTTTGGGCTGAGAATACATGCAATTTATTTTAAATGCAATGGATACAAGTACATACTTAATTCTACACTGAGTTTAAACCGAAAATCCCTTAGCTTTGGTAACTAGTAACTGCCAGTACATAGGATGTGGACTGGTGGGCGCGAATAATAGTATATGGATCCATAGGGCTTGACATCCCCGTCCGAGCTAGAGCGCTAGCCTTTTAACGGACGTGTGTTATTTGAGTTTAGGACACGTTGGTTTGCGTGTATTAAAACGAATGGGGTATTTATCATTATAACGTTAAAGTTTAGTTACCAGGGTGCTCTGTTATGTAGAATCTATTGATAAACGTTTTTGGATGAAACAACTGAAATCTTGTGATCCACTTTTATATACAGATTATGCGAAACACTAAAACTATGAACTCACTAACCTTTGTGTTGACACTTGTTAGCATGTTTATTCTCAGGTTTCCTAGAAGTTTTCCGCTGTTTGCTTATATGTTAGACAAGCTATGTGCATGGAGTCATACATGGCATATTTTTCAAGGAAACGTTGCATTCACCAAATCATCACCATGTATCTTATTTTGACTGCATTGCCAATGGAAGTACTATTGTAAACTATTATTTACAGTGATTGTCTATATGTAGAAATCATCAGATGTCGAAAACCTTTGATTTATATATTCATTTATGGTGTACCTTTTCAAAAGAATGCAATGTTTACAAAACGTATCATATAGAGGTCAAATACCTCGCAATGAAATCAATGAATGACGTGTTCGTCCATATGAATTTGGAGCGATCGTCACACAATTAATATAGGTTCGTGAATCCGAGGCCAAACCTGCACTTGTTCAGTGCCGTCATTTGCATTATTGCTACGAAATACTGTATTGTGAGTTTCATTTGCTCCCTTTTTAAATGCTTTTGCAATATATATTTTGGGACTGAGAATACATGCGCTGCTTTTATAACTGTTTTACGAAATAGACACAAGTACTTGAAACTACATTCTATGGTTGAATTATTATACCGGATATCACCCTTTTTAGCTTGGTAGCCTAAGAATTTGGGAACAGACCCCCAAATTGACGCGAATCCTGAAGATAGATCTATGGACTTTGACACGTCCCATCCAGGTTATGGATGCTTTAGTACTTCGATTTTTATATACAGATGAGTGTACCTGTATATTTGAGGATATTCTAGATGCATTTTGTTAATGTCGGTTACCAGGTGTTCACCATATGAATAATTTTTGCAGATGAGTGTTCCTGTAGTTAACTATGAAAATGAAATCTTGTGGTCTATTAAAACTATGGAATGATTGATTACGATAAACTAATGAACTCACCAAAATTTGGTTGACACTTCTACGCATGTTTATTCTCAGGTATTAAAGAAACCTTCCGCTGTGCATTTGCTCATTTTAAAGATATTACTTGGAGTCATTCATGACATATTTCAAAAGACGTTGCATTCGAGTCGTTAAAGTTAACAAGATTATTATTAAGTCATTTATAGTTTGGATATATTATGAAATGATATGCATGCCTGTCAACTTTCGATGTAATGAAAGTTTGTCGTTTAAAAACGAATGACATGTTTGTAAAATTTATCATATAGATGTCAAATGTCTCGCGATGTAACCATATGTTATTGTATTCGTCCTTATGGATTAGGACGGGTCGCTTTAGCAACACATAGAATACTGAGTATATTTGATATCATGTGTTACCAAATTAAGTCACTTGACAAATGAACCATTAAAATGGGTCAAAAATGCAACTCAATGACACACTGAAGACATGATACTCTTTAATGTTGCTTTTGGTCATGACGCAGTGAAGACATGACACATGATACTCTTTAGACTTTGTGTAGTTCTGACTTTATATTCAACAATAGGCATCTTTTACCTTAACACAGATAAAGTCAATTAATCAGCAGAAGTGCAGAACCATGGTTGTTAAATGAGGACAGTTTTTGCTCGATAGCACTGTTTTGACTCATTTTATATCAAAATATAACTGTGTTGACCCATATATAACTGTTAAACGAAGAGTTTTGACTCATTTTATATCAAAATATAACTGTTTTGACCCAAATTGAGCATATGAGCACTGTTTTGACCCAAATTGACCATATAATTCCATCAATTTTTCGATTCCATATTCGGTTCTGATAGAATAGTATGAATCAATCATCTTACTTATTTTAGATCGTAGTTTTTTTTTTTTTGGTTATAAAAGTCGTAGAGTTTATTGCCATGAAACAGTTGTCTGGCAAAGGCATGGCAAACGAGACTTACATCATTTAATCCAATAGTGACTGGACGATTTTGCCCTTACATGGCAATCACCTGACTTAACGGTCACTAAACTAACATAAATTAGGCTGAAGATCATCGGTGCTAAATAACGATAGATGAGGGTCAACGACGTCAAAAAAATAGATAAAGGTTATCCGTGCTTTTTGAAACAAAGATAACGGACCAACGGCGCAATTTTGTCAAATAAAACTGTAAAAACTTACCGGACATATTCTTATGTCAGTTATCAGATCCTCTTAAAGCAACACCAAACAGTCTATCTGCAGCTTTGACATCTAATAAACGAGTCAGTTTTTGGAACATTCAATTTAGTGACATATTTTGTTGTTGACGAATCATAAGCACCGTTGATTTACACCGTTGAAATGCTGTCTATAAGCTTCATAAGTATTCATTTTGCTTCGTCGATCAGAAACTAAGTACTGTAAGTGATTGAAGGACCAATAAGAAAATGTAGACTTCAATAGTGTTTAGTTCATATATATAGTAGAATTCAGAAGAATAAGCGAAGGTTCAAGAGCTAGACAACAGAATATCTTCTCATTATACAAACGGAATAGTGATAAAATATAATAAGCAGTTGTCATTTCAACTACAGCTCATTTCAAACCTACAAACTAGAAGTATCACAACCATAGATAGAAATAGAAATGATTATGATTATTTATGACATATATATTAGTGAAGAATAAACCTTGTTTCACACTATTCATTGAATTAACCCAGTATTTGCACCATTTTAAAAACTGTCAAACAAGTAGGAGTTAGCAAATAGGGAACAACTTTATAATGAACTGTACTAAAGAATACCACAACGAGTTTGAGCAAATTCGTATCTGTTGAAACACATATATTGATTGTTCCATGTGAGTCACTAATTTAGTAAACGAAACTGGAACATACTTGCTCATCCACATCTGTGCAACAATCATCCCTGCAATTATGCTCAAGAGCTAGGTAAAAGAAAATTCTCTCATTAGTAGAACTATACTTGGCAATTGAGACTCATACTCTAAAATTTGGATCAATTGGGTCAAGCTTTTGGGTCGATTGGGTCTTGAACAAAAAAGCTAGCAATGTAAACAACAAACCTTATAAAAATAAGGTCCAATGGGTTTCCCTCAAACCTATTGGGTCCTATAGAAAATATAAATAAACGGGTCTAATGGTATCAATTCCTAAAACTCAATAAATAGAGATATGTTTAATGGGTCTTGTGAATGGGTCAAACTAAGAAACACGTTTGATCATTTTATAAGTCAAACCTGCTCAACTGATAAAAACAAACGATGTACTATTACATAAAACTTTGAATCATGCGAACCAGCGAACATCATAAAGTTGGTAAAATCTCTAAACCTCTATTTCAAAGAGTACTTGCAAGCAAGTTAGATAGTTGTCATACACCATGTAATATGCAGTTACTACCTTTTATTTTGTACAGACAGGTTGCATAATGCTTCTCTAATGCTTTTGCTATCGATGGCAAACAATCTTTCTACCTGCACAACCATACTTCATATACATCACAAGGGAAACATATACATCAAATGGCAGGTCCATTTATAAAGGGTAAAACCGCCAATTTAATACCTGAAGAGTTCGACCATTAACTTTCTTGTCTGTTTGAATTCGGTTGCTATAAGAGTTACAAATGTGAGCATATATTATTCTATTGATCTATTATTATATTATGGTAAATGACTTCCGCTGCAGCATTTACCTGCAGAGTGACATTTTAAACTATATATATCAGTGGTAGAACAAACAAATCAAAAACATATATATTTATTGTATTGATCTTTTATTATATTATGGTAGCAGCTTTTATCATATTGTTACAATGAATTGGTATTTGTATCAAGAGTAGCCCCTCAATTCAATTATATTTACTAGTTACTCCATGAAAAGTGCAACAAGTGTTTTACGGCCCCTATCAAGATAAAAGCATTTGACAAGTCAAAGGGAATCAGAACGACACCTTGTTGCAAAATCATAGTCATTCTTGTATTGTTTTCATTTGTAAATAACATTAGGGTTGGGCCGGTTACGAGACAAAAGTGATGCCATTTGTCCGTGTATTGTGTACACAAAATTGGCATCCACTTTAAGTTTGTTTGCTGCATTATGTACACAAAAATGTCCTTGATTCATTCCAATATCGTCTAAGAAGAATGTTAGAGGTGGATGGATGTGCAGTGGGATAACGGGTAAAATGGGTTTGGATGGAAACTGGGCTTACCAGCCAAAACCTTTTTGTGGCATTATAAACTCATTTAATGATGATAGAATTACAATTTCGTGAACAAAAACGCGTTATGTTTTCGTTTGTTTTAAAAATAAACTTTGTACAATCTTCAATCCGTTTGACTTTTACCAGTTTGACCCGTTAGAAATACACCACAACCTGGAATCGACCCATTTATCGGTAAACAGGTCGAAATTATCAGTTCTAAATAACTAAATGTAAAACGAATCAAGAAACTTGGTATACCCATTTTGTCCTGCACAGTTGCAGATCTGTTCGGCTATTCGATCTGGCAACGACACTCCCAGTCAGTCGAGGAAGAACTCTTTGTTGGTTCCATTGCTGACTCACCAGATAGCATCAGTACACTATCTAACTGCCTAGGAGACATCAGCTACCTTACTGCACATATATGGAATGTATTATTTTAATACGAAAAACCACCATTAAGTTTAAATTAAAAAATCAATATAACTGGGCCAAATATAACTGCAAAACCTAACAAAAACTTGTTACAAAATTGGAATGACGCACTGAAGTATAAAACCTTCAGAAGCATAAGTGAATGGATAACCTACTTGCAGTTTATTAAAGTAAACAACTGCTGCTAAGTGAATGAACTTCTGAATGCAAACAGAAAAAACTAGTTTAGTGACCCGAAATTTTACGGGTTTTTTAAAGTAATCTTTTAAAAGATATTATCGTTAAATTTGTTAGATTATATACATCATGTATCATATGTTACATCATAATCGTAATCATAATAACTACTCCGTATAATTTAAAAGTTAAGAAATGATTAAATCAAATTACAAACATGGCTACTAAAGAAAACAATATCAAAATTTTGTTTACGACATTAAGGTTTTGTATAAATAGAATACAAAGCAAATATACCATATAATGCAAATTAAAAATCAACTACTAATGTATATCCTCATAAACTACACATTCATTACTTTTAGCTTCATGACAGTATCAACGAATCCAATCGACAACCATAAGCTAACTTGAAGATAAATGCAAGCATGACATACATAAGGAAAATAAAGACTACTTAGCAATCATCCAATAGTATAATAGTTATATATTATAGTTATAACTATAATTATTCATTAGAAGATTGAGAAACGGAAATATGAAAGAAAGCAATAGAAAAATAAAAAGCAAACACAAGGCTAGTGGGGGTTTCATTTATGTAACACTCTGGTACATCATTCATTACACACAAATGATAATCCAGAACTCATATATCTTTTTTATTTCTTCAAACGAATATCATAGGCACCATACTTTCAAGACATAATAACAAAAAAGATAAAAGGGATATATCCATAAGCAAAATACATTTGTGTTCAAAATGTCAGCATAAACCCATGAGTATACAAAATGAGAGAGAAACGTACAAAATAATTTAAGCATAACTTAATATCATCTTCTTCATTATTTAGACTATTGACGTCCAGGCAAATTGTGTACTTTTTGGCCAAAAAGTAAAATTTGTCTATGACGTGGAAATGTCAAGTTTTGACCTCCATTAACCCCCATGTCAGATTTTTGTCGATAAACTATCAAAAAATAAAAAAACTAATGCATAGTGCGAAATCTCAATAAAATAATTAGACTTAAAAAATAAAAATAAATGGAAAACGGATATATATATATATATATATATATATATATATATATATATGTATATATATATATATATATGTATATATATATATATATGTATATATATATATGTTGCCAAATGGCTATAATGCCTTGATCAAATCAGATATCGCCACGATGCATTTGACCTTTTTCCCGTCAGTTTTTTAACTGATGCCCCGGTTTGGTCAAATCTGACGCCCCGTTAATGGCGTCGAGGGCGTCAGATTTCGCCAACCCAGTTGACAGATCCATTTTGACACCGCGATGCAGATAATCTTAAGAATTTACCATCATAAATAGATGTGGTACATGTCTAGTAAAATAAAAATCAGTGCATTACAAAGATGATAAAATTCTACATGTAAAAGAAAAGAAGTTGATTGAGAAAATCGAAGAATAAAATCTAACTTTTCATCTTAATAAATACACCAACAGAAAGAATAAACCATGTCAAGTTAACAAAGGCGTTGATTCATTTAACTTTTTAATAAGAATCAACCAATAAAACAAAAGCTTCAAACTTTGACTTTTTGAGATACTTAAATCAAACATATGAATGAAAACAAATAGTTTATTTATGACCTTGGCTGGCCAAAGAAAAAAGAATTTAAATTATAAATAAAAATTGTTTATAAATAACGAATTTGATAGAATATATCACAGAATGGATTTGAGAACGGATTCAATGAATGAAATGCCCAAATTGGCAGATTGGGCATTAGGTCCAAATGGGCAAACTTTTGTAAATATGAATTTAGAAATGCAGTAATTAGTTAAAGTGCCACTGGCCGTGCTTCCTTTTAGTTTAAACTAATTACTTATTGGAAAATACAAGCAAGTATCAAACTATCAACTATCAAAGCAATTAGTTAAAGTACACTTTTCTCTCAAATCAACTGTAAACCCACAACACTCACTAACACTTAAATCTTTGGTCTGGACTAAAACTAAGCAATACATGTATAAATCTAATAAACAAAATGATTATCAAAATGTTGCATTTGTCATAGACATATAAAAAATATCATTTTCCAGTCAAGCAACTTTAAATATTTGGCTAATGATGTAGATTATAAAGCATATCAATACCATAAAACGATTTCATAGAAAATAGAATTTTACCTTGAGCCAATTTGTTTGAAGGACCAGTTATCTTACAATGAACATCTGCAACAAAAAAAATCAGAATGCAGATGGGTTAAGTTTTTCAAAACACCAAAAATCCATCTAAAGAACACCTACAGTTCAGTTCTTTACATATAAAACGGAAAAGATCAGAGACTTACCTTACTTATTTCAGTCAGCCGATGCTAAAAAGACGTTGCTTGAAAAATTTTCCCCACAACCACAACTATTACTGCCCACGAGACGAAATCTCTTTCAGTCATTTCATCAAACACCATGTGTGCGTTCAGCATACACCTACACGCCAAGAAGATGATCAATACATGATTTAAGCTAAAATTTACTATAAAGACTAACTTCATGAATCAATATCCCGATGTCTTGAAAGAAGCTTTTAATATGTATAAACCACAATCAAAAATCCAAGTTAGCGATAAAAGAAACCACAATTATCAACATCCAATAAAAGCATAATTGAAAAACAACCAAAAATCATTAAAATTAATGCGATGAAAAAAGATACTTACCATATTTGGGACTAAAGCTGAACTCCCCTCCATCATTTATTCGAACACCATCTGTATATAAAACAAGAGACACATCATTCTCCTAAATTCCAAAGACACATATTATTGCAATTATTTAAGAATAACATAAACAGAACATTCTTCAACTTTCAAAAAAGCTAATAACTGACGAAATGATTTATAATCTATGAACATAACTGCAAGCCTCATATTTAAAAAAACCCTAAATCAATGTTGACTATGAAATTGAAATTATTACCTGTTGAAGCTTAAAACAATCGCGATATAATCGCACCTTCTGATTGAATCTGGTGGTGGTGCCTGTTTGCGGTGCTGGTGGTGATGCATGTTCTTGAACCCGGAGATGGTGGCGGCTATAGATAGAGGGAGTGGTTGTTTAGGCGATGGTGATGGTCTGAGTGTTTTCTTTAGGGTTTTGATTTTGAATTCAAATGTAAGAAAGAAAGTTACGGAGTATTGAGTATTGAGCAGAAAAAGAAAAAGTGATTGTGAAAGATGGAGATGATTCAATTATAGTTCCAAGGCAATTTTAAATTATCAAGAAATTGGCACTGATAGCAGATAAAGGCGATCAGTTTTTAATAAAAAAAATTTATATATTTTTTTTTTTTTTACAGATTATGGATGGATTTTTTTTTTTTGTGTAATGTATTATTATTTTTAATTCAAATTTAATTTGATATATGACATCATGCAAATATCTTAGAATTTTTTCTTTATCTTTTTTTATTTTTTTTAACAAAGGAAAAGAGCTATTTATGATGTCATCTAAATATTGCTTTATAAAATACTAATAGACACAGAGGATATCCCAACCAATGCACATTTAAAAACAACTTTGATCCTACATTTTTTAATCGAAATGCTCACACATATAAAATAGACCAATAGTATAGAGGAAGAGAAAGAAGATAGCGGAAAACCTTGAAATTGGGTGATTTTTACTGTGAAATTTGAGTGGGGCGCTATCATTGCTTTTTTAATTTGTCACATCACAGATAAACAAAACCCAAAGCAGTTCATCAGCTCGGCAGACGTATTTTAAGTGCAAAAGAAATTTTAACATAAGAAAGTTTTTTACAATAAATACTAAACGACCAAATTATTCATTCCATAATTCATGTGGAAGCAGCAAAAATAATAAAAATAAACGCTATCATTGCTTTTTTAATTTATCACATCACAGATAAACAAAACCCAAAGCAGTTCATCGGCTCGGCAGACGTATCTTAAGTGCAAAAGAAATTTTAACATAAGAAAGTTTTTTACAATAAATACTAAACGACCAAATTATTCATTCCATAATTCATGTGGCAGCAGCAAAAATAATAAAAATAAAAAGATAATAAAAAAATTAATAAGACATCTTCTTTAGCATTTAGAATTCCATAGGATGTCCAAATTGTTCATTCTTGCAAACTATAGTATATTCTTATTCAACATTTAGACCATCTTTATCCCTGAAGGGGCATGTTGGCGTGTTGCTGGGTGGGGATGGGGTGCTTGATGAGCGTGCTAGTAAACTGGTAAATAATGGGGTGGAGTGTTAAGTGGCGTGTTGGGTGATGTGTTAAAATCTGATTGGAAGTTAGGTGAAATAGTGGATAAAAAATAATTAAAAATAAAAAACTAACCAATAAAAAAAAGGAAAACCGTGGCACGCTGCTTGCTTCTACGTGCAAGTTTGACGCATGCCAGAAGCACACAAACAAACACGCTAGGGCTATTAGGCGTATTAGGCAAGCACGGGTGCAGCACGCTTGCGTTAAACTCGGTCTGAAAGTTGTCATTTTGCAAACTATATTAGAATGAAATAATATTGTTACAAAGATGAGTGTTGGTGGCACTACAGACAAGCAAATAAATTATGAATATAAAACTTGGCCACTTATTGAAGGATCAAAGACCGCTCCAAAAATCAAGTTAGCACTTGGATTCACATAATCGTATATGACATCCGCTGCAGCATTCACCTGCAGTGGTCGAACAAACAAATCATAGGCATATATATTTATTACTAGTGAAATGACTCGTGAAATCACGGGTTTGGTTAAACGAAACAGTGATATATTTTAGGAATTAAGTGAATGTAAATGCTAAAGTCGTTTAGTTTAGTGACCTGTAAAACCACGAATTCTGACTAAAAAACTTGTCGTTGTTTTTACAAACATATAGAGACGTGTATTGTAATGACCCAGAAATTTCTGACCAAATTTAAACTTAATCTTTGTATGATTAACATTTCCGACACGATAAGCAAAGTCTGTAAAACTGAATCTCAAAATTTTTGAACTACTTTCATATATTCAAATACCTTTCGGTTATTCTTGACGATTCGCGAACAATTATATGTATATAGATACATATATATATACTATAACTTGAAAATGTAGCAATGTATTAATTGTTTGATACCGTACATTAAACTTGTTGGTTTAAATATTTATTTGAATATATATGATAAGTTGGAATATTAATTATATGAATAACTTGCGACGTATATTTAAAACGTGTTTATGAATGTTGAAAATATATATTAACTTGGTCATAAAACGATTTGTTATTATATATATATTAACAAATAGCGAGGCAATGATTTATAGAAGTAAATGATCAAAACACTCGAAAGTTTAAGATACACTTTGAATGATATAGTTTATTGATAATTTAAGACTATATTTTGACAAAGGTACGAGTCACAAAACGTAAATTGCGAGTTTTCTAAGCGTACGAAAATGCGTTCGAGAAACCGGAACCGGGACATAAGTTGAGTGACAACGTACGAGTCATCGGAACAAAAATTACAAGTCAACTATGCACATGAATTTAATATAATATATAATTAATTATTTAAATTACATATATTATATATTATAAAATAATATGTCGACAAACAAGAAAACGAAAACATTTTGAGCTGGATCAGGCGGCCATGCGATCGCATGAAAAATACACTAAAAACCCATGTGATCGCATGGGCATCAGATTCCAAAAAGTTGCCTATAAAAGTTCAGTTTTTGCTCGAGTTTTGTTTACACATACAACTCCTTCTGTAATATTATTATTATTTATTATTTATATTAATATTATTAATATTATTATTATTATTATTATTATTATTATTATTATTATTATTATTATTATTAAGATTATTATTATTATTTATTTTATTATTAGTAGTAGTATTATTATTATTACTAATTATATCACTTAAAATACTACGACGAGGTCATGAGTTCAAAATGGGTTTTCAAGCGGGATAGAGCTAAGGAAACTATGGGTTATTACTAAGGAGGTTTTGGGTATTGTTCAAGTGTTTTGCTCGTGAGTTAAACTAGTATTTATCATCTCCGTTGCGTCTACGTACTTTTCTACAATATTGAATCACAATATTGATACGTAAGCATTTATATCTTATCTATTATATATTAATAGTGTATCCCTGACTAGTGCTCGAGTATATAGGATTATGCATGCTAGTACGATTAATTTTGTCGTTAAATAGTTTATAATAGATCACGAATTTAATACATATATTACTGATATAAGGTATATGATATGCATGTTTTTGGAAAGCTGGCGAAAAATCAATAACTTTTCATTTAGAGATCGCGTAATTTCGATGAACGAATTAAAAGATATGGACAATTGAATTATGATTAACATTAATTGAAATTGCTTTTGAATCTGCAATTGATATTTAAACAACTTGTTTATAAGATTGATAATTTGGATTTTCAAATATTACTAATCGAGTAAATGAATTTCTATATAAGGCACGTCTCGATTTGTTGAACAATTGTCAAAATTGACTGTTTTATCATATTTTAAAGCTTTATAAAACTATAGTCTAATTATTCAAGAATTGGGAAACCATGTGAAATGTTAAACTATTTTCAATTACCATGATTGATGTCAAAGCTAAGGTATACGAAATAGTTTATATTTTACTAGGAAAAACTATTAAATACGATACAATTTTACACAAGATATTTATTTATTTATAGAATGGATATACTTAAACCTTGCTACAACACTTATAGGCAGTGTACCTAATCGTACAGTAGTGTAGTTTTTAGTAAGTCCGGTTCGTTCCACAGGGAAATCTTTAAACAAAGCGTAACGCTATATTAGTTTACTTTTATAAAAATACAAACATATATATAAGTAATATTATTATTATAAAGGGGGGGTTTTACCGTTTAATGACCGGTTTGTCGATTTTAAAACTTTAGTCGCAGTTAAAACCTAATGTAAAATATTAAATAAATAAAAGACTTAATTTAAAGCGTAAAGTAAATAACGATAATGAAATTGCGAATAATAAAAGTGCGATAAAATAAACTTGCGATAATTAAAAAGTACGATAATTAAAAATGCAATTAAATATAATAACAATAAAAATGCGATAATTAGAAGTGCAATTAAATATAAAATAAAGGAAATTAAATATGAAATAAAAGAATTATGCTTATTTAAACTTCCGTAATCATGATGTTTGACGTGTTGATTTTAGTTTTATGCCCATGGGTTAATTGTCCTTTGTCCTGGATTATTTAATATGTCCGTCTGGTTTTTGTCCATAACAGTCCATCAGTCATAAATATAAAGTGCGAGTGTCCTCATCAAATTATTCTTATACCCGAAGTTAAATATTCCAACTAATTGGGGATTCGAATTGTAACAAGGTTTTAATACTTTGTTTAATGAATACACCAGGTTATCGACTGCGTGTAAACCAAGGTTTTACTACTTTGTTAACAATTACACCAATTACCCTTGAATGTAATTTCACCCCTGTTTTAATTATTCTAGTGGCTATTAATCCATTCCCGTGTCCGGTTAAATGAACAATTATTCGTACATATAAATACCCCGCCCATCGTGTCCGATTGAGTGTATATGGTAATTTATAGGGACGCCCAATTGTAAATCTTTATATTAACATTAACAAACTATCATTTAGTTAAACAAATATAAAGCCCATTAATAGCCCATAGTCTAATTTCCACAAGTGTCGTTCTTTTGTCCAAACCCCAATTATGGTACAAAGCCCAATTACCCAATTTTAGTAATTAGCCCAACATCATGATTACTTCGTTTTAAATAAGCATAATAATAACTTAGCTACGAGACATTAATATAAAAAGGTTGAACATAACTTACAATGATTAAAAATAGCGTAGCGTTACACGGACAGAATTTCGACTTACACCCTTACAATATTCGCTAACATACCCTTATTATTAGAATTATAATTAAAATTAAAATATAAATTATATATATATATATCGTTTACATATGATAAGAGAAGAAAAAGATTATATTTTGCGATCAGAATTCGGTTGGCTTTATAGGGATTTTCGATTTTTGGGGCTCCGCGACTCGCGGTGAATTTTGCCTTCAAACTCCGCGAGTCGCGGAGGTTACTTTTACAGCTCAGAGGAGTTTGGCTCTTTGTTTACCGACGGTTTATAATATATATATAATATATATATAATTAATATAATTAATTATATATTATATTATATTTATATATATAGTTAACTTGTAATTTTTAGTCCGTTGCGTCGAGCGTTAAGAGTTGACTCTGGTCCCGGTTCCGGATTTTCGAACGTCCTTGCGTACAATTTTATATTTTGTACTTTGCGTTTTGAATCTTGTACTCTTGTAATTTCGAGACGTTTCTTATCAATAATTGGAACCTCTTTGATTGTCTTTTGTTCTTTTGAGCTTTTTGGTCGTTTGCGTCTTCAATTCGTCGAATCTGTCTTTTGTCTTCACCTTTTATTATTTAAACGAATATCACTTGTAAATAGAACAATTGCAACTAAAAGCTTGTCTTTCTTGAGGAATAATGCTATGAAATATATGTTCGTTTTTAGCATTATCAATGATCATTCAAACTATAGTATAGATTTTAAAAGATCATATTGGGTCAGGTTGACTTTTTGAAATGACTTTTGATAACTTTTGTATGTCAATATCGAGCATTAGGATTGTGTTACACTATGACCCAACCTAGCTTATTAGACATGTATTGATCAACATATGTTCTATAGGTTGAGATCTACGGTTAATTTTGCATTCCGAGTTTCGGTCACTTTTTGGTAAATGACCTTATGTGCTGCTAAGGTGAGTTTCATTTGCTCCATTTTTAATTGCTTTTGCAATATATATTTTTGGGCTAAGAATACATGCACTTTATTTTAAACGCAATGGATACAAGTACATACTAAATTCTACACTGAGTCTGAACCGAAAATCCCTTAGCTTTGGTAACTAGTAACTGCCAGTTATAAGAACTGGTGGGCGCGAGTAGTAGTATATGGATCCATAGGGCTTGATATCCCCGTCCGAGCTAGAGCACTAGCCTTTTAACGGACGTATGCTATTTGAGCAGCGTACACGTTGGTTTGCGTGTATTATTAAGATGATTATACAAAGGGTATAAAATATATATACGTTAAGTTTAGTTACCAGGGTGCTCAATTTCGTAGAATATTTTGATAAACGTTTATGGATGGAACAACTGAAATCTTGTGATCCACTTTTATATACAGATTATGCGCAACATTAAAACTATGAACTCACCAACCTTTGTATTGACACTTTTAAACATGTTTATTCTCAGGTTTCTAGAAGTCTTCCGCTGTTTGTTTATACGTTATACAAGCTATGTGCATGGAGTCATAGATGCTTTATTCAAGAAAACTTTGCATTCACAAAATCATCACCATGTATCTTATTTTGACTGCATTGTCAACGAATGTAGTATTGTAAACTATTATATACGGTGATTGTCTATACGTAGAAATCATCATACATCGAAAACCTTGGATTTATATATTCATTTATGGTGTGCCTTTTCAAAAGAATGCAATGTTTACAAAACGTATCATATAGAGGTCAAAACCTCACTATGAAATCAATGAATAATGTATTCGTCCAAAGGGATTTGGAAGGATCATCACATGTATTTTCGCATACATATGTAACGTAATAAATCCCGTAAAGAGAATATGAATATTAATATAATAATAATAATTATAATTATTATAATAATAATAATTACATTTAATAATAATAATAATAATAATAATAATAATAATAATAATAATAATAATAATAAAGTTTTCTTAAATATTGAGTATTTATATTTTTAATATGAGTGTTCTACTATTGCACATACCTGTATATTCTGGATTCATAACCTTACGAATAACGACTCATGTTAATGAAAATAAAATTCATTCCTGTCATTTTATCGAACATGTGGTATGCATCCAATAAATTAAGATAAGTAAAAAACTATAAATAAAAAAATTTATGATGAAATACATTTATTCAAATTCAAAAATATCATGAACCAATAATTGGTAGGAGCCCAAAACTCATAACCAAGAATTAAACAAAGATAATCTAGTTGATAAACTCTTTAATCAAAAGATTGATTCACCTAAAAAGATTTGTGATGAATCTTAGAGTAGATGAAAAGATCCATTAAAATATGATGTACAAGACGAATAAAACTATTTTTTGAGGAGATAAATTTGAATTCTTTGTAAAAGAGAGTAAGTAAAGGCGTACAATTCGTTTGATTTTTCTAGTGTTTTAATTTGATTTGGGAAAATGGAGATATTTTGAGGACGGTGATTTGTATCCGTACATGCTTTTTAATTTAGCGAAGATATTGAGGAGCATGGGGGTAATTTTATTTACCATATAAAAAAACAAATACTCCGTAAATTACAAAAGGAATAAAGGCTACATCTTTGTTAATTTATATCTTAATCATAATTAATTGTAAAGATTAAATTTTAATTGTAAATTAAATTAATTTATGATGTCATTCAAGTGGGTTAGATTTTTTTCTATTTTCTTTTTGATTTTTTTCAATGAAAGAAAATAACTATTTATGATGTCATCATTATAGCATTTTAATATTAACTAGTGAAATGACCCGTGAAACTACGGGCTTGTTTAAACGAAACAGTTTAATAATATGTTTTAAGTATTAAGTGAACGTTTATGCTAAAGTTATTTAGTTTAATGACCCATGGGAGCACAAAGTCCGACTAAGAAACTCCTTAACTGAACATTTCATAAAACACCTAAAATGTATATTAAACAATCAACATCCAATCATAAGATATAATATTGGTTGTCATTTCATTTTAAATGAGTAAATTAAAATATAACTTTAGAATTAGTTTCCTTCTGCTTAGATTTTATACATTCTCGTACTCAATTCAAAATAATTCAAAATTATTTAATTTTAATAATTAAAATAATTTAAAATTATTTAATTTTAATAATTAAAATAATTATTAATAAGATCTAATAATAATAATTAATTAATAAGATTTAATTTTAATTTAAAATTATTTAGATTAATAACATCATCCACTATGCTTAGATTTTTTTTTTTTTTTTAATAAAGAAATTAGTCTAATAATGACATAATCATTATATGATTTTAATATTAAAATAGACTAGATAAATGGATCAGATACATATTAATCTATTAATCTATCATAATTATTACGGAGTATTATGGTACCAGCTGTTTCAATTAGCTATAGAATAATTGGTATTTACATCAAGTGTAGCCCTCAATTCCATAATATTTACTATGTTACTCCATTATAAGTGCAACAAGTGTTTTACGGCCCCCTTATCTAGATAAAAGCATTTGTTCATAATATTGGAGTATGTTACTCCATAATATTTACTATGTTAAGAGAAAAAAAGATAGATACCCTACACTACACATAATATAACCAAATTCATCCAGCATGAGTTTTGACTTTTGAGTCATGATTCATGAAACAAACATCGTATCGTGAAGAGAAAACAGATAAATTATAAAAAGTTCCTTACAATAATTGAGCATTGAGAACGATTCGTCTCCAAGCATCCTAGAATTCAATCGTCGATAATACTGATTGTTCCCAAAGAGTTCTATCTGGTGGTTGCAAGTTACTACTTTGAATATTACCTTCATCTATTTGTATCTTTTTATTTAGTGCACCATTTGAGGCCCATGTCCACTTCCATACATCACTCCTACTATTTGCAGGTACAATGTTTTGAATGCACCATTTTGTGTTTTCTGTAACGATTTAAAGACTGGAGAACAAGGAGACTTTCAAAATTCGATTTTTTTTTTTTCATCTTGATACATGAAGGTATCGTTTCTTGTAAATAAAATGAAGATATCGTTTCTATGTATGGGCTTCGTATGTGAAATGAGATGATAATTTGTACCTCTGCTGTTTATGCACACCAAGTGTTTGATAAAATTCCCATTAAGAACATTACGATTTACTATACTAGATTCTTTAGTTGTTATTAGAACCTGAATTCATTGCTACGTGTTTAGGGTTCCCCTTGGTCAGTTCATCAGTTAGGCATTTCTACAAACACCTAATCAACTCCCTCATGTTTTTCTGATTACAATGGCGAACCACCTTTTTAAACCAATTTCTTCTGCAACCAACATCACCAAATCATTCGAAAATCCTTACTACCTAGCATCTCATTTACGGTTAATGACAACGAGCAAACGAGTTCAAGACCGAAGCCAGCAGAAACGAGTGCACGCTCTGGAAGTTGCTGTCGAAAAGCAGAAAATTGCCTCGAAAATATTGTTTTTGTTGGAACTGTTAAAGCATGAACCTGAACATATCATACCAATTAGGTCCCTTGATCAACACAGACGTCCACTTAACTTACCAAAACCTCACAAGATATCAGACTTCATCCGAAAGTCGCCAAAGTTGTATAAGGATCAAAGAGGTACAACGTGGGTTGGATTAACGGAAAAAGGTGAAGAATTGATTGAAGAAGAAGAAAAATTAATAGCAGAAAATGAAGAAAAAGCCTCTGAACATGTAACAAGGTTGTTAATGATGTCACTGGATAAGGTTCTACAATTGGATAAAATTGCTCATTTTAGAAGGGATTTAGGGTTTCCATACGATTTTAGGAAGAACTGGGTGCATAAATATCCAGACGTTTTTCGGGTTTTCAAAAATGAAGATGAAGTTGAGTTCTTGAAGCTTGTTTCATGGAACCCATCTTGGTCGGTTACTGAAGTCGAAAAAAAGGTTTTGGGTATCAAAAAACAAGCCGATCATGTTCCTGGTATGCTCGCATTACCGTTTCCTATGAATTTTCCTCCCGATTATAAGAAAATGTATAGATACAGTGGGCAAATTGAAAATTTCCAAAAAAGGGAATATCTTTCTCCTTATGCAGATGCTAAGGAGCTTAAGGCAGGATCTGTAGAGTTTGATAAACGAGCAATCGCGGTTATGCATGAGGTGTTAAGTTTTATGAACGAGAAACGATTGGTTACTGATCATTTAACTCACTTTAGGAGGGAATTTGTAATGCCTCAAAAGCTAATGAGGATATTATTGATGCATTTTGGGATTTTTTATGTTTCTGAAAGAGGGAAGAGATTTAGTGTTTTCTTAACCGAAGCTTATGAAGGTTGTGAGTTGATTGATAAATCTCCGTTGGTAATTTGGAAGGAGAAAGTTTTGAGTCTTACTGGTTATAGAGGAAGGAAGAAAAAGATTGAAACTTTTGATGATCTGTCTGATTTGGATGATGATGATTATTTGTATGAGACTGATTCTGAGGATGAAAACACCTTTCAAATCGATCCATTTTTTAAAGAAGAGGACACAATGAGTAATGTTTTAGATGATTTGAGTCCAAAATACTCTGAAATGGAGATTGGAGATATTCAGAACGCATATAAAGATGCATAACACTTGGAAAGGTTACAAATCTTGTATTTGTTAGCACTTGAACTCATCTTTTACTTATTTTTGGATGGATTATTAAGTAGTATTTCAATTTCAATAGTAATAAGCACTTAGAAGCATAGTTATTCATAATTGTTTGAAGCTTTGATGCATTATGTCATATATATACCTTCTTGCTTTCTGTTAGTAGTCTTACTTCGGCTTTTACCATAGAAAAAGTATTATGGTTATAAATCGATTTATGAGAGAAAATTCAGTAACTGAATGAATTTAGAATTTGTGGAATCCATGTTGAAATTGTTAAAGATAAATTAGTTATATAGTAATATTTAAACATATTTAACTATCAAAAAACAGTGCACTAATGAAGACAAGTGGGAGTTCAATACAATGATACAAAGGTTGAAACTTGATTATCTTTTACAATATTGGTTATTTAATCCAGATTATCATTTTTAAATTTACCGATAGCTATCATCATCTCTATATATTTAATATGAATATAAATATATAAGAAATAAGATTTCTCTTTGTCTTAGTTTTGCAACTTCAAGAATCCCTCCTATTCCTCAAAATCTTTCTGAATTTAACTTATCATCTTGCTTCAGTTTTTACACAAAATGAAAATTGTCTATATCATATTCTCTTCATTTGCCAGTATACTAATACTAATCACCCTAGTCTTCTTTTTACTAATCATTTTAAAAATCTATGTCGGAAAGTCAACCCGAAAACCAAAATACGCCCCAGTTGTTGGGACCGTATTCGGTCAACTCTACTACTTCAGTACCCTTCATGACTACTTATCTGATATTGCTCAAAAACATCGTACGTTTAGGCTTCTTGCCCCTGATCAAAGCGAATTATACACAACTGATGTTCGAAATATCGAATATATACTTAAAAACAATAGACATAATTAGAGACTTGTTTGGCAACGGGATATTTGCTGTCGATGGTTCTAAGTGGAAGCAATAGAGAAAGCTTGTAAGTCTTGAATTCTCTACACGAGTTTTAAAAGACTTTAGTTGTTCAGTTTTTAACGCAACAAAACTGGTTCGAATTGTTTCTCAATTTGCCAAAACGAACGAAGTCTTTGATGTTAAAGTAAGTCAACTACAAAGTTTAGTTTCTCAATTTCAAGAAAATTATGTTGTTGCTTTATCAGATTTTTTAAATGAGTTTTTGAATTTAAAGAATGTGTTTGTTGGACAGAGTCCAAATTGTTGATAAACATTTATGTTGTCAAATTGAATTTTGCATGTTGTTAGCAAAGTCAAATTTGTTAGTTACATTTACATGGAAATTTCAAAGAAAAAGAAAAGTTTGATTTTTGCATTGGAAAAGTCATAAGGTGGCTATAACTTATTTATTGGTTTCACATGGATGTAGCAAATTGTGACTTTTCATGTTAGGCGCATGATGAATGGTATGGTTGTAGTTGTTGGCCGATGCTTTCATATATGCCATTCACAAAGGAAAATATCTATAAATACATGAGTATGTAGAAGGTGAAAGGCATCCAAATGGATCCAATCTAGAAGGATCATATCACAAAGGGAAAACACGGTTGATCGATAATATCAACGGAGAGTGTATTTGTGAGGTTGAGAGTTTTATTCTTGTAAGAAGTGTAAAAGAGTGTACGGGAAACTTAGATTTTATACTAAAATTTAAGGGGCTTGGGTTTGAGTTTAACTCATAGTGTACTTTTTTTGTACCGGGTTCTTTTATATTATAAGAATAAAGGAGACTCTTGGGGTGGACGTAGGCAGGGTTTTGCCGAACCATGTTAAATCGTCGTGTTATCAGTTACTTTATTTGCTTTCTATTATTTCTCGCAAGTTTGTCTCAAACAAATTATATCCTCGCTTCCGCTGATGTGGGTGCGCTAGGCAAATTGTCATAGCAAGTGGTATCAGAGCGTATCCAGGTTTATCGGATAGTTTTTTGTTTGGAGATGGTGGGAAATAGCAGTATGCAGTTTAAGGTTGAGCCATTTGATAGAACCGGGAATCTCGCCTTGTGGCAAGCAAGGGTGAAGGATGTCCTGGTTCAATGGGGCTTGGCAGAGCTGTTAAAGGGTACAAAGGACGGCATGCCTGAAAATATGACGGATGATGATTGGAATATTATTAAACACATGAACGTGTTTAATGGTCTGGTGGATCAACTTGAAAAGTTGAGGTTTATGTTGAGGAAGAAGATAAGATCCTTATTCTTCTTGCCTCTTTTCCCAGTTCGTATGATATTTTGGTCACTACTATTCTTTACGAAAAGGCTACTATAAAGATGGAGGATGTAGTACCGGTAATCTTATCACATGATTAGAGACGAAGATCCAGTGACCATTTTGAGCATGGGTTTGCTATGGTTGGTCATGGAAGGGGAAGGTTTGCCGAGAAGAGATCTAGTGATAACGGTAGGTCTATATCTGGAGACGGCGTGAAGGGTGTCCAGTGCTTCAAATGTCAAGAGTGGGGTCACTACAAGAAGGGTTGTTCACTCTGGAAGAATGGTGAAGATAAATTCGGGGGTTCATTAGCTGTAATAACAGTTAATGAATCGGTTAATTTGGGAGATGTTCTCACAATCTCCAAAAGTTCTACTTCTGCTCAAGATGAAAGGATTTTAGATTCTGGTTGTACGATGCATGTGTGTTCCATGGAAGCTTATTTTGATAAGCTAATGTTAAAGAAAGCGGGGTGTTGACTTTAGGTGGTGGATCGACATGTGATGTTGAGGGTGTTGGCATGGTGAAAATAAAATTATTTCACGGAGCTGCTTACACGCTTGGTGGTGTGGCGTACGCACCAAAGATGTGTAAGAATCTAATATCCTCAATCCAGTTGAATTCTTAAGGATATGGCTATTCGGCCGTAGGTGGAGTTATGAAAATCACACGTGGCGTGAAGGTCTTGATGAAGGGAGAGAAGTATGAGGGTTTACATCGTCTGGTGGCGAGTACAAAATGTACTCGTGTCTCGAAGGTTTTGAAAGCGTGCACGTGGGAAACAGATCGGGAACATGTTGGGACATGTTTGACGTAGACGATGGTAAGAAGGAAAATCCTACTGTGGTGGAAGAGGTGATTCGAGACTCCTCTTCGGTGTCAACTAGGTAAGTTGACAGGGTTAGCTGCACATGATTATTGGCCAGTTTATTTGAATCAGGGTTCAGGATCGAGGTGATTCAAGGTGTGTGCAGCGGTGATATGGAGGCCAATGATGAAAGTACTAGGTGATAGTATTTTCGGTGACGAAGAAGATAAATGTTCGTCAAGGTGGAGATTGTTGGACAGAGTCCAAATTGTTGACAAACATTTATGTTGTCAAATTGAATTTTTCATGTTGTTAGCAAAGTCAAATTTGCTAGTTACATTTACATGGAAATTTCAAAGAAAAAGAAAAGTTTGATTTTTGCATTGGAAAAGTCATAAGGTGGCTATGACTTATTTATTGGTTTCACATAGATGTAGCAAATTGTGACTTTTCATGTTAGGCGCATGATGAATGGTATGGTTGTAGTTGTTGGCCGATGCTTTCATATATGCCATTCACAAAGGAAAATCATCTATAAATACATGAGTATGTAGAAGGTGAAAGGCATCCAAATGGATCCAATCCAGAAGGATCATATCACAAAGGGAAAACACAGTTGATCGGTAATATCAACGGAGAGTGTATTTGTGAGGTTGAGAGTTTTATTCTTGTAAGGAGTGTAAAAGAGTGTACGGGAAACTTAGATTTTATACTAAAATTTAAGGGGCTTGGGTTTGGGTTTAACTCATAGTGTACTTTTTTTGTACCGGGTTCTTTTATATTATAAGAATAAAGGAGACTCTTGGGGTGGACGTAGGTAGGGTTTTGCCGAACCACGTTAAATCGTCGTGTTATCAGTTACTTTATTTGCTTTCTATTATTTCTCGCAAGTTTGTCTCAAACAAATTATATCCTCGCTTCCGCTGGTGTGGGTGCGCTAGGCAAATTGTCATAGCAGTGTTAATTTAATGAGAGTTGGATTGGATTCCATATTCAAAGTTGGATTTGGAGTGGATTTATATTGTCTAGAGGGATCTAACGAAGAAGGGAACTCATTTATCAATGGCATTTGATGATTCAAATACATTGAATTACTGGCGATACGTAGACCCCTTTATGGAAACTCAAACAGTTTCTTAACATTGGTTGCTGGAAACTCAAAACAGTTTCTTAACATTGGTTGCGAAGCTTCTGTTCGGAAGAACATCAAACTTCTCAACGATATTATTTTCAGATTGATAAGCAAAAGAAGAGAACAGTTAGAAAATCAACAAAATAATGTAAGTAAACAAAACACTGTAACATGATAAAATTCATACCTTTTTCGTATTTTGGTTGGTAATCTCCAGCATAAGAAAATCAGCTTTATCCCTTGTGACCATAAGTATATTCAAATATTATAAAAAATATTGCTTGGAAATATTAGTATACAATTTCTGTAAGCATATTTAACACTAACTGGTACTAAATTAACAGGTAATTAAACTGAAAGTGTTTTTAGTAGACATCACACCTGGCCAGGCGTACTGTTTCATTGTGCATCAGATTAGCCCGTTATAATTATAATTTAATATCACACCAGATATATATACACACAAAAGTTTGTTCCACACCCATTCACGAAAAACATAGACAGTCAATTATTATTATATCTAGTAAAAAGTCAGTACAATTAATATCAAGATTGTTAAAATATTAGTGCAATTTAATTAAATGGATTCTATTGTCACAAGATATATTTTGTAGAGATTGTGCATATCTCTTATATATGTTGTATTTAATTTAATATAGAGATTGTGTATATCTCTTATAGATCTTGTATTTAATAAAGAGATTGTCCATATCTCTTTTATTAAAGCTAGTTTGTCATTTACTCTTGTAATGTAGTATAAATACTAGAGAAATTATCATGGTGAAAGAATAAGAAAATTCAACCCATTACTTGTCTAGTTTTCAATTTTTTCATGCGTGTTTGTTTACTTAACTTTCATTCTAGCAAGTTATTTATTATTGTATGGTATCTAGAGCTTGGTTTTAAAATTAATCTTTGTGTGCAAATACTCAAAGTTACAAAGCTAAATTCTTGTTATCAAAAATGGAAGTCTCAAATGTAAACATTGGTGGTATGATCAACGGCATGGAAAGACTTGTAGGCAACAACTACAAGTATTGGAAGATGTGTATGGAAGCTTATCTCCAAGGTCAAGACCTATGGGAACTTGTGGCCGGAAGTGATGCCATAATTCCCGTAGAAACTCTTGAGCAAGGCGAGTCACGAAGAAAATGGAAGATCGTGGGAAGGCTCTCTTTGCGTTGAGGACATCAATTAGCAAAGAGTTCATAGAACATGTTCGTGATCTTAACTCGCCAAAGGAGGTTTGGGATACTCTTGAGAAACTCTTTACCAAGAAGAATACCGCACGGTTTCAATTCTTGGAAAATGAGTTAGCAATCTCAAGATAAGAAGGTATGCCAGTTTCTGAATATTTCTTACGATTCAAAACTCTCTGTTCTGAAATTTCAGAGATTGATACAAACGAGAAAATCAGTGAATCTCGGTTGCGAAGATATTTAATTCGCGGTTTGAAGAAAGAGTACGTTCCGTTCATAACCTCTATTCAGGGGTGGGCTACTCAACCTTCGGTTGAAGAATTGGAGAATTTACTCTCTAATCAAGAAGCTTTGGCCAAGCAAATGGTCAAAGGATTTGAAAATGATGCGGTATTGTTTTCAAAAGGGAAGAACTTCAAGAAAGGTTCTTCTAGCAAAGAAAAAAGAAGAAGAGCAAACTAGTTACAAAAGTAACTATGAGAAGAAACCTCCCACATGTTACAAGTGCGGGAAGGTTGGTCACATCAAAAGATATTGTCGTTCTAAAGTCACAAAAGTAAACGTGGCTTGTTCAAGCAACGATGATGACGAAGTCAAATGGGATCAATGTTTTACCGTTGATACGGTTGTTAAGAAGAATCAATGGATTATTGATTCGGGTTGCTCTCATCATGTGACCGGTGATGGAACTCTTCTTCATGACGTTAGAGATCACAATCAAAATCCAGTTGTAATCACGGCCGACAACTCAACTCATCCGGTTAAAAAGGAAGGTAATGCTATTCTTGACGTTAATAATAATACTTTAGAAGATGTTTATCTTGTTCTTAAATTGACCAAGAATCTAGTTTCGGTACCTCAAATTACCGAATCTGGAAAACATGTTCTTTTTGGTCCAATGGATGTGAAAGTCCTTGAGAATGTCAAGGAGATTGTGGGTGATGTTCTTTTCACGGGAGAAAAGAAAGGTTCTTTGTTTATGTTGTCTGCATGTGAGGCTTATGTGAAGAAAACAAGTCAAACCGACAACGGAGCTATTTGGCATGCTAGACTAGGCCATGTGGGATATCAAATGTTGCAAAAGATATTCTCACATAAGATAGTTGATGGAATTCCTCAATTAAAGAATGTTCGTGAGGAAGTAATATGCCAAGGATGTCAATATGAAAAGTCACACCGACTTCCATATAAAAAGTCAACAAAGCGAAAA
The DNA here is from genome assembly GCF_046630445.1 of Rutidosis leptorrhynchoides. NCBI lineage: Eukaryota > Viridiplantae > Streptophyta > Magnoliopsida > Asterales > Asteraceae > Rutidosis > Rutidosis leptorrhynchoides. The sequence goes on along the minus strand of NC_092333.1, from coordinate 695,982,420 downwards.
CAAGGTTTGCTTGACTTAATTCATACGGTCTTGATGGGGCCAACAAAATCACCAAGTTATAGCGGTCATCGCTATGTAATGGTGTTAATTGATGATTATTCTCGGTTTACTTGGGTGAAATTCCTAAAGGAAAAAAGTGAAGCCTTATCAAAGTTCATAGAGTTCAAAGAAGCAGTAGAATCAGAATTTGGGAGAAAGGTAAAAGCTCTTAGAAGTGATAATGGTGGAGAATTCATATCAAATGATTTTTTTACTTATTGTAAAACAAATTGTATTTCTCGCCAAATGACTTGTCCGGATACTCCACAACAAAATGGGGTTTCAGAAAGAAAGATTGCTTACCTTGTTTCAATATGCTTATCTTGGTTACATGATAAAGGGTTGCCTAGGGAGCTATGGGCGGAAGCACTTCAATGTGCTTGTCATGTGTCTAATCGGTTACCATCATGGCCAGGTACACAAAAATCATCTTTTAAGCTAGCTTATGGTCAAAAGCCAAATGTAAGCTATTTTAGGGTGTTTGGTTCTATTTGTTATGTTCATGTTCCAAAAGCTAACCGAACCAAACTTGAACCCAAAGTTCGAAAGTGTATTTTTGTTGGTTATGATTCTTACAGGAAAGGTTGGAGGTGTATGGATCAAGAAACAAAGAAGTTTACCACTTCAAGAGATGTGGTATTTGATGAAGTGTCTTCTCAATTTTCTGAATCAAGCAAAACTGGTGAAGAAAATAGAGATTATAAATTTATGTTTCCTAGCTTCAACACTCAAGAAGAAAGTGAGAATGATGGTGTTTCTCAAACTCAAGAAGAGACACCTAGTGAAGAAGTACCAACTCAAGTTAGAAGGTCAACAAGAGAAAAGAGACAACCAAGACATCTAAGTGACTATGGGGTGAACACAGTCACAACTTGTTTCTTTTCAGGTGGCTTAACCAAAGAACCAACATGTTGTGAAGAAGCTAAACATTCTCCGGATTGCAGAAAAGCAATGCAAGAGGAGATTGATGCATTGGAAAAGAATGAAACTTGGGAGCTTGTCAAGAAACCGGAAGCATGTAAACCGGTTACTTGCAAATGGGTCTACCGTTTGAAGAAGAACTCGGATGGAACCATTAATAGGTTCAAGGCTCGGTTGGTGGCTCGTGGCTTTTGTCAAAGTTATGGGCTTTATTATGAGGAAACTTTTAGCCCGTGGCTAAAATGGTAACGGTGAGAACAATAATCTCACTAGCGGCTTACAAAGGGTGGAAATTGTGGCAACTTGATGTAAAGAATGCTTTTCTATATGGAGAGCTTGATCGCGAGGTGTTCATGGAACAACCTATTGGGTTCATTTCAAATCAATTTCCAGAATATGTGTACCGGTTAAAGAAAGCTCTTTATGGCTTGAAATAAGCTCCGAGAGCTTGGTATGGTAAGGTTGCACAATACCTTGTCTTTTGTGGTTTTAAGATTTCTGACGCGGATTCTAGTTTGTTTGTATAGAAAGAATCAGGTTTTCATGTTTTGGTGTTATTATATGTTGATGACATGATTATCACTGGAGGAAACGAGTCAGAAATCTCTCGTTTAAGTGATAATCTTTCGGTTCGTTTTGAAATGAAGAATCTGGGGGAGATTGGATGTTTTCTTGGCTTGAAAGTTGATAAATTAAAAAACGGATACTTTATCTCTCAAAGGGGTTATGTAAGAAGTCTCTTGGAACGTTTCAACATGGGAGAGTCAAAGCCTATGACTACTCCAATGGAACCAAACCTCAAAATGAAGAAAGATCAAGGAAAAGAGCTTAAGGATGTGAAGTTGTTCCGACAAATGGTTGGGAGTTTGATCTATCTAACCATCACAAGTCCGGAAATTGCTTACTCGATTGGCATTGTTTCACAATTTATGCAATGTCCAACTAATGTTCATATTGATGCAGCAAAAAGGATCATTCGTTATGTGAAAGGATCAATAGGCCACGGCTTGTGGTATAAGAAGTGTGATAATGTTTTGTTAAATGGTTTCGTGGATGCAGATTGGATGGGAGACGCAAATGATAGCCATTCAACTTCGGGTTACTGTTTTAACATGGGTTCCGATGTTATTTCATGGTGTAGCAAGAAGCAAGATGTTGTTGCTTTGTCTAGCACGGAAGCGGAATACATAGCTGCAACAATGGCGGCTCAAGAATGTACTTGGTTAAGAAAATTGATTGGTGACATACTTGAAAAAGTAGATTATGTTGTCAAATTGAAATGCGACAACGAAAGTGCAATCAAGCTTGCTTCGAATCCTGTGTTTCATGCCCGTACTAAGCATATAGAAATGAGATATCATTTTATTCGTGAAAAGGTTCTTAGCGGGAAAATCGAGCTAGCAAACGTAAGGACAAATGCTCAAGTAGCCGACATCTTTACTAAAACTCTAATGAAAACCAAGTTCATGGAATTTCGAGAAACGTTGGGGATTATTGATCGAGAGTTTGCACTAAGGGGGAGTGTTAAAATATTAGTGCAATCTAATTAAATGGATTCTATTGTCACAAGATATATCTTGTAGAGATTGTGCATATCTCTTATATATCTTGTATTTAATTTAATATAGAGATTGTGTATATCTCTTATAGATCTTGTATTTAATAAAGAGATTGTCCATATCTCTTTTATTAAAGCTAGTTTGTCATTTACTCTTGTAATGTAGTATAAATACTAGAGAAATTATCATGGTGAAAGAATAAGAAAATTCAACCCAATACATGTCTAGTTTTCAATTGTTTCATACGTGTTTGTTTACTTAACTTTCATTCTAGCAAGTTATTTATTATTTTAAAGATCGAATTATAATCAAATCCCATTTGATCCAATATCCAGATGAAAAGTTTATACAGTTTTTGATCCATAATTACGTTGAATCCACAAGCCAGTGACTTGAAACATCTGGCTATAAACCCATTGAAAAACAAATCATTCCTTCCCTTCTATCATGATATAAATTTTAATTTTCAATTAATCTTTCTCAAACTAACACAAGAATTTGGGGTTGGATTGTATAGGTGAATGTAACAAACAATCGATTTACCGACTGATATTTGGAAACCCTAAAGAGAGAAGCAAAATTGCTTATGCATTTCAAGCGTCCGGGTTGCTTTTGCATTTAACTGATATGGTTTTATTCCGATCTAAAATTAAAATGGGCATACTCACGATCTACCACGCATATACAGATACGCACAATATGTACACACTGTCGGAAGTGAGACTTGAACTCCCAAGTCCCAATTCTTAAAAAGTTGATTGGTATCAAGCCCTTTGACCATCAAACAAACACCAACAACTTCAGCGATGTGGCTGATTGATTTAATAATGACAAAACACAACATTTCAAGCCATATATGAACACTCAGATTACAAACAGCATGGGGCTAAGATAAGTACAAACAGTATGTTGACACCCCTAAACTTCCCATTTACTTTATCTACTGATTAGAAGATGAAAGATGTAGATGAGTGGGCTGAGCCCTACACTAGTCAACGGGTTAAACACAAATATAAACTAAATACAATATAAAATAATGATCAGTTGATAAAAAACCACCATGGCTGCAATAAGCACAATGAGATAGAATGTACCAGACGTCGTGAATGTTGCCATGCCACGATACTATATGCATCTCAAAGTTTGACCGAACCGAATTCATCATCAGAAGCCATATTTTGCACAGATCAGTTCATCAGTTCCCTTTTGACAAAAAAATAAAAAAATAAAATAAAATAAAAAAGAAGGAAATGAAATAAGAGTTGATTACCAAAAACATCCTCTAAGTAAGTATATTACACGATCATCGAATGTATATCAAACACTGCAAAATTCTCAACAAACGCATCTATGTGACTGCTTAATCTCGAACTCCCCACTTCACAAGATCAATGGATTCATGTCAAGCAGCCTAATATCCAAAGGTATGAGGTTACAATCTGTTACAGATAAGATTTTAGTACATTTTCTGCATTCTGAACGTTTTTTAAATGTACAACACAGATGATATGCAATAGTGAATAGAGTGTGCATTACCCATTGATTGTAATAGAGCATGTCATGTGATGGCTACTTGCATAGATATTACAAAATGTATTCTGACCAACTCTTTCGGCATCCATGTCTAATGCATTGTTTCTTTTCAAGAATATAAATCAAAATGCTTAAGAAACACGAGCCCGCACTAAACTGATTTAACGGTATCAATCATAATTGGATTTGGAAAGTACGGACCTTGAAATGTTGATTTGATGGTATCAATCATACAATTAAACTCTTCCTTTGCGATTGTTTGTGACTGCATATCTCACGTGCATATAGCTTATTAGCGTCTTTAAACAGAAGAAGAAGCTTCTTTCCCAAGACAAATCCTCTTGACCACCATCGACAATCATCAAATACAACTTTAAAATAAAGAATAAAGAAGCAGGAGCAAAGACCAATATTTCAAGCAGATCACAAACCAAACTTGAAATTCAGAATAAAGAAGCGGGAGCAAAGACCAAGTAGATATCATTAGCTGGAAATAGGACTTTACCACTGTTTCTATATCATCCGCACATATTTTGTTGTTGACGAATCATGAGCACCGTTGTTTTACACTCTCGAAATGTGCTGTTTATAAGCTTCATATGTATTCATTTACTTCGTCGATCAGTAACTATGTACTATAAGCGATTGAAGTACCAATAATAAAATGTAGACTCCAATAGTGTTTCAATGAGTTCCGTGAATCTTTTCGAGCTCATTTTTGTGTCACTAGCTATACGTGATAATTCTGCAACTACGGAATGATAAGGCGAAGGAATATTGCTATTTGAACACATATTAAACGCGCCATAAGTTGAAAATATGCTCTCCATGGTAACCATCTCAATGCTACTTGAAAAATCATACATCTTATTATTTTCTGGTAAAAGGATATCTTCAACTTGAGCCATATGCAACGCACCAGATATTTGATTTTGCAACCTTATCGTATACTCTTTACCTAAATCGAATTTTAGTGTTTTCGAGAGTAAACTGAAGTAGAATCCAACTGGAATGACTCTACTACCCTTCTCTCCGATATGAAGTAAATCAAGAACCTTGTTTAACAATAAAGCTGCATCTTTATCGCTGTTTTTTCAACCGAAAGTACCCAATTCGAGTAGAACAAAATGACCGGGCTAACATACTTTTCTTTCATACCTTGTCTTCTTAACGACCCGATGACCCGTTTGAAAACCCAAATGGGATAGCGATAAGGTCTTTGATCCACACATCTTGGCTCATGATTTCTTGAACCATTTCAGAGCACCATTTTTGAGTGCTTAAAGCTTCTAAAGTGACAACAGGTTGGTCTCTTCTTCCTTCTGGATCAAGAATCTCCATGTAAGCAATGAAGGCTACAGACTCAATGCAACGCCTCACAACTAAGAGCTCCTCAGCCCATTGGTTAAGTGATTGACATCTTTGAAGGACGATAAGTGTGTCATCCCAACTTTGTAACACCTTGGTTCAAGTATATGTCGAACCGTTCACATAAGTTCCCCAAGCTATACTCTTCTGTCATTTCAAGATACTCAGCCGCACATCTTAGAGCTGCAACGTTAAACGGGTCAACTAAGGTGGATGAGCCATAGATAAAGAGTGAGATCATCTCAAATGTCTCGGGTCCGGCTGGGAAATCATGTGGCAGCTCAACTTCGTTTGACTCGTTTAGTTCTCGGTTAAAATATCCACTTCTTGAAAACAGTGGATACTGCAAATAATATAATGGTCATCAGTAAATTTCGTTTGACTCAGTATACAATGAGTATACAACAAAACACGAACATCTAATTTGTTCAAACCGCACGGTTTGACATTAAATGTCCGAAAGGAAATGTTTGGGTATCAATTACCATTGAAATAATCACATCAACAATCTGTTCAAGGAACTGAGAGTATCGCAACGGTATCCAAAACAAGCAACTCCCAGAGTAAGTGACACCATTCAATAATGCATCAAAACAGTACGCATGGCGATTTCAAAAATCCATAGTCAAACCTCGAAAAATACATAGCTAGAGGAAAGACAAACTGTAATCAGAATAACGTATTAGATCACAAAAACGCTAACTCAATTTATATGACAGCAGAACATAACGCACTCGATCATCCACATCTGCAATAATCATCTTCAATTGGCTTTCTCAAGGTGATTCCGATAAAATAAATCAAACAAAATTAAAGGTGATAACAGATTTAGTCCATATAGTAGAATCAGAAGAATAAAGGAATGTTCAAGAGTAAGGCAACAAAGAATCTTCTCATCATATGAACGGAATAGTGATGAATATATAACCAGTTGTCATTTCAACTATAGCTCATTCTCAAACCTACAAATTAATAATATCACAAATATAGATTGAAATGGAAATGATTATTTATGATAGATAAAGTGAAGACTAAACCTTCTTTTTTATATAATACTAAAACTTACAGAACCATAAGTCCGAAAAAAAAAAAAAAACATTCTTTTTGCAGAAAGAAAGACATGAGGAGAAAATATAAAAGCGTACCAGAAACATTCTTATGTCATAGTTTGGATCATTCCACCTCCGCAACACTAAACAGTACGTGCGTGCGGATGATACAGAGAAAGCATTCATTCGACTTCGTCGGAAAGTAAAGGAGAGCAAGCCAGTAAGTGACTAAATGACCTATAAGAAAATGAAGACTTGAACAGTGTTTATCCCAAGTAAGATGTGTCACCATTCGACAATGCATCAAAACAGCACATAAGGAGATTTCAAAAATCCCAAGTCACATCTCAATAATCATCTTAACTTGGCATTCTCCAGGTGATACAGCATAATAATTTATATATTTCAAGTATTAATTGATAAAGCAAAATAAGGTTGGTTAATGGTAGTGCATTTACCTGTGATATTCCTTTTATGTCAACCAAATCTATTGATTCAATGACATGTATGATTCACTACTTTTTGCTTCAGTGAGAGGCTTAATGTCATCACCTGTAAAATTGTATTTCGTGGGTCTTCCTCTACGGTTGTATGAAACAGAGTTTTGGCTGTGCTTAGCTGTGAAATTTGAGAATATATCACAAGGTTTAATATTTACATAGTGCATACTATTAACATGTAGGAATTGAAAGTAAGGTATAACCTGGTATCCTGATTTCATCATCTACTGGTAAGTTGAAGGGAACGACGTTAATGTCGTCTCCAGTGGTGGACTGAATCATTTGCTGAATACCTGAAATATAAATGTATTATTATGTTCCATACTAAGAATTAAGAATGATATTATTCAGGTGATGGGCAAATACTACATCAAATCCTCAGCATGTGGCATATTAGAGTGACAAACTGTAGTAATAGTTACCTTCAGTGGTGGATGTGGAAGTTGATGTGAATTTGGAACGCGTTTTGATCAACTTGAAGTGTGGTTTTCATATTTGGTGAAAAATCGAATTACTTCAAATTACATGAGCTGGGGATTCGGTTTACATAATCGAACGCCATATCTTTAACTATCCCCTAGATCCATATTTCCGTATAATATAAAAAGATCATCGCAATTAATCTGAACACCATCTAAATAAACTGATTTAAATGATGAATCACCTAACATATGGCAATATATCAGTTAATTCAATCAGGACATAGACGAATTTGAAAATAAAAAGTTTTGGAGGTGTATAGAATAAATACAAACCATATGAGTAAAATTTAAACCAAAATTGTAATTGTGATGTGATTGAATACTAATTTTAACTTACAGAAGGATTGGGTTGTCAAGAACTCAAACAGTCCGTCTGCTGCTTTAAGATATAAAAACAAGTCAGTTTGAATCGTCCCATCCCGGAAACAAAATGACATTACGGCAACTATATAACGAAACATGAAAATCAGCCCAGAATCATCCCTCTAAGTGAGTATATTACATCATCAGACCCCATCTTTTACACAGATCAGTTCCCTTTTGACAAAGAATAAAAAAGAGATGAAAGAAGAAGAGTTAATTACCAGAATCATCCCTCTAAGTGAGTATATTACATCATCATCGAATGTATCTCAAATGCTGCAAATTCTCAACGAAAGCAGCCTTAATATCCAAAGTATGGGATTACAATCTGTATAGATAAGATTTTAGTACATTTTGGGCATTCTGATCATTTTTTAAATGTACAACACAGATGATATATATGCAATAGTGAATAGAGTGTGTGTTACCCATTGATTGCAAAAGAGCATGACATGTGATGGCTACTTATCCATAGATATTTAAAACTGTGTCCTGACTTTAAACTCATTCGGCATCAATGTCTAATGCATCTTTTCTTTTTCTTTTAAAGAATAAATCAAAATGCTTAAGAAACACGAACCCACACTAAACTGATTTAACGGTATCAATCATAACAAAATTAAACTTTGGATTTGGAAAGTACGGACCTTGAAATGTTGATTTGATGGTATCAATCATAAAATTAAACTGTTCCTTTGCGATTGTTTGTGATTGCATATCTCACGTGCATACAGCTTATTATCGTCTTTAAACATAAGAAGAAGCTTCTTTACACCGAAATTTAATGAAAGACAGATCTTCTTTAACACCATCAACAATTATCAAATATAACTTTAAAAAGTCACTTCAGTTATTTCAAACAGATCACAGACCTAACTTGAAATTCAGTCCAATAAAGAAGGAGCAAAGATCTAGAATTTCATACCACGGCATGAAACTGATCAAACTGCAATGGCCCAAGAATATTTTGATGTAAACACATTGCCTCTAATGCATAATCATCAAACAACACATATCCGCACCAAAAGAAAAGTGACTTTAAACAAAGAAAGGTTTAAGTATGTACAAACCAGAAATTATAAGACTAGAATATTGCTGCTAGACCGTCCTCTACTTAAAAAGACGAACTTGGAAAAGCCCAAGAACATTCGTGTCCAAGCATGCATAGGCAATCTTGGAACTATCTGTCTGCAAAAGAACAAAAGAAAGATCAGTCAGTAGCACGTGAAACCCAACAGTCATACGAAGAAATATGAGCAACAAAAAAACCTGAAATAGGTTATCATGACGTCTGGACCACTGGCAATCAACAAACAGAACACACACACGGTTCTTTTAGTTGAGAAAGCTAAGTAGGAATTCGGTCAACTAAAGAAGTAGGAGCAAAGATGACAACTTCAGATCACAACATGAAATTGATTGAACTGCAATGGCCTAAGAAATTAGCTTTAAACAAAGAAAGATTAGATAGGTACAACCTGCATTTATAAGACTAAATAATCACTGCACTTCTTTGACGGGGTTTAACGAAGCACATAAAACAAAGAAGTCAGAGCAAAAAACAAGAACTTTAGGCACAACATGAAACTCATCGAACTGTTTCTTTGTGATTGTTGGTGATTGCATATCTAAAGTGCAAATAGCTTATTATTGTCTTTAAACATAAGAAAAAGATTCAAGAATGTGTTGGATCTTCCACGCAAGACCTTAATGCAGACAGCAAACACCACATATAAAACACATATCATTAAAAGAAAAAGAAAGAACGACTCCAATCAAAGAAAGATTTAATTAGGTACAAACCTGCATTTTATAAGACTAGTTGGCTTCTTTCCTTGACCTGGTTTAACGAAAGACAGATCTTATTGAATCTTGAACAACATTGACAGTCAATTATAACTTTAAAAAACTGTAATTTATAATATCAATATCGAATATGAAAACCAAGAATCATCAACTCATTTGATAAATATATGAAATTTGAGGCCTTTCATAAAGCCAAACAGAAATACAAATCATTCCCTCCCTACTGTTACGATCTGAGTTAATCTTATCCCATATATATAATTTTAATTTAATCTTTTTCAAACAAAATCAAGAACTTGTGTTAGTGAAAGAAGTAAGGAAGGGGGTGGATAATTGGATATAACCGAAGAATGTTAAGATGCATGGAACTGATATTTGAAAACCAAACGAACGTTTGAATCTTCCGCGGCGCGAATCTCTTGAGAAATTGTACCTCGTTTCAGATCGAGATGCTCGTTTCACTTCTAGACTTACAAAAAGCCTTGGGACCACGTTTAGACATGAGTACAGCACATCAACCACAAACCGACGGACCAACCAAACATACGATTCAAACCTTGGAAACCATAATACGAGTTTGCGTTATCAACTTCAAATTTACTTGAGAAAAGTATTTGTCTTTAGCCGAATTCTCTTACTACAATAATTTTCATTCGAGTATTAACGCCACACCTTTCGAAAACTCATATAGCCGCAATTGTCGTTTTCTTAATTGTTGAACCGAAGTAGGTGACAAGCAAACCACCGGACCCGGACTCATTCATGAAATAACCGTTAAGATTCGTTCAAATCCCAGAAAGGCTCAAGACGGCCCGTAATCGCCACTATATCGATGTTAAACGTAAACCTCTCGAATTCCAAGTGGGTGGCCGCGTAATGTTAAAAGTCGCACCTTGAGAAGGTGTAATCCGTTTCGGGAAATTTTCGAAAGCTAAATCCGCGATATTTTGATCCTTTTGAAATCTTGGGGCGTATTGTACCCGTTGCTTACCGTTTCGAACTCCCAACTCAATCAAATTCCGTTCATCCTACATTCTGTGTATCAAACTTAAATACGTGTCTTGCGAAACAAGAACTTGTTATCCTTTTGATGAACTTCCTATCGATGACAAACTTCACTTCCTAGGAGAACCGGTTGAAATTATGAATCGTGAAACCAAACACTAAAACAACGTAAAATCCCGACTGTCAAAGTTCGTCGGAATGCCCAAGGAAGTACTGATAATGCTAAAAACGAACATATATTTCATAGCATTATTCCTCAAGAAAGACAAGCTTTTAGTTGCAATTGTTCTATTTACAAGTGATATTCGTTTAAATAATAAAAGGTGAAGACAAAAGACAGATTCGACGAATTGAAGACGCAAATGACCAAAAAGCTCAAAAGTACAAAAGACAATCAAAAAGGTTCCAATTATTGATAAGAAACGTCTCGAAATTACAAGAGTACAAGATTCAAAACGCAAAGTACAAGATATTAAATTGTACGCAAAGACGTTCGAAAATCCGGAACCGGGACCAGAGTCAACTCTTAACGCTCGACGCAACGGACTAAAAATTACAAGTTAACTATGTATATAAATATAATATAATATATAATTAATTATATTAATTATATATATATTATATATATATTATAAACCGTCGGTAAACAAAGAGCCAAACTCCTCTGAGCTGTAAAAGTAACCTCCGCGACTCGCGGAGTTTGAAGGCAAAATTCACCGCGAGTCGCGGAGCCCCAAAAATCGAAAATCCCTATAAAGCCAACCGAATTCTGATCGCAAAATATCAATCTTTTTTTTCTTCTTATCATACGTAAACGATATATATATATATATAATTTTAATTTTAATTTTAATTTTAATTTTAATTCTAATAATAAGGATATGTTAGCGAATGTTGTAAGGGTGTAAGTCGAAATTCTGTCCGTGTAACGCTACGCTATTTTTAATCATTGTAAGTTATGTTCAACTTTTTTATATTAATGTCTCGTAGCTAAGTTATTATTATGCTTATTTAAAACGAAGTAATCATGATGTTGGGTTAATTACTAAAATTGGGTAATTGGGCTTTGTACCATAATTGGGGTTTGGACAAAAGAACGACACTTGTGGAAATTAGACTATGGGCTATTAATGGGCTTTATATTTGTTTAACTAAATGATAGTTTGTTAATGTTAATATAAAGATTTACAATTGGGCGTCCTTATAAATTACCATATACACTCGATCGGACACGATGGGCGGGGTATTTATATGTACGAATAATCGTTCATTTAACCGGACACGGGAATGGATTAATAGCCACTAGAATAATTAAAACAGGGGTGAAATTACATTCAAGGGTAATTGGTGTAATTGTTAACAAAGTAGTAAAACCTTGGTTTACACGCAGTCGATAACCTGGTGTATTCATTAAACAAAGTATTAAAACCTTGTTACAATTCGAATCCCCAATTAGTTGGAATATTTAACTTCGGGTATAAGAATAATTCGATGAGGACACTCGCACTTTATATTTATGACTGATGGACTGTTATGGACAAAAACCAGACGGACATATTAAATAATCCAGGACAAAGGACAATTAACCCATGGGCATAAAACTAAAATCAACACGTCAAACATCATGATTACGGAAGTTTAAATAAGCATAATTCTTTTATTTCATATTTAATTTCCTTTATTTTATATTTAATTGCACTTCTAATTATCGCATTTTTATTGTTATTATATTTAATTGCATTTTTAATTATCGTACTTTTTAATTATCGCAAGTTTATTTTATCGCACTTTTATTATTCGCAATTTCATTATCGTTATTTACTTTACGCTTTAAATTAAGTCTTTTATTTATTTAATATTTTACATTAGGTTTTAACTGCGACTAAAGCTTTAAAATCGACAAACCGGTCATTAAACGGTAAAAACCCCCTTTATAATAATAATATTACTTATATATATGTTTGTATAAAAGTAAACTAATATAGCGTTACGCTTTGTTTAAAGATTTCCCTGTGGAACGAACCGGACTTACTAAAAACTACACTACTGTACGATTAGGTACACTGCCTATAAGTGTTGTAGCAAGGTTTAAGTATATCCATTCTATAAATAAATAAATATCTTGTGTAAAATTGTATCGTATTTAATAGTTTTTCCTAGTAAAATATAAACTATTTCGTATACCTTAGCTTTGACATCAAGTATTTTTGGCGCCGCTGCCGGGGAACACTCTTAAACGCCGGAAGCGCAACGCTAATATAAAAAAAAAGGATTTTTTGTTTACTTTTATTAAAATTCGCTTTTGTAAAAATACGTTTTAAATATTCGAAAATATAAAAAGAAAAACAAAAATATAAGTATTTTTAAGATTTTGTTAAATATTTAAGTTTTATAAGTTTCTTTATTTTTAGTTTAGTTTATAAAAATATAAGTTTTATTTTAATATCTTTTATTTATTTAAAAACAGAAAACAGAAATAAAAAAAAAATATATATAAATAAAGAAAAAACGCGTCGAATTTGAAACCTGTCAGCTGAAATTTGAAACCCCGCGACTCGCGGAGTTTGATGCTTTAATTGCCGCGACTCGCGGAGACTTTCTGACAGGCGACAAAAAAAACCCTAATCCAGCATTAATTACGGGTATTAATTAATTATTATTATTATTTAACCCTAATTATTATTATTATTATTATTAGTTTTATTTTAACTTTTACTTTTTAATTAATTTGTATTTTTAGTTTAATTAATTTATTTAAATTGTAAAATTAGTAGTTTTATTAAATAAATAATATAAAAATAATATTTTTATAAAAATTGTAATTTTTACAACTTTTTGTATATTTTTATATTTTGTCCCTTTTTAATCGTTGTAGCATAACTTTTGTATTTTTAGCTCATATTTAATTTTAAACTTAGTTTTTGCTATAGTTATTTTTACTCCTAGATTTTTAGGCTTTGCCGTAGAATTCCTTAAGTGCTTTTTCTTTAGACTAAGATTTAGGTGCTTTAGAATTTTGCGACGCCTTTTTAAGTTTTAGTTTCTTTTTAAGTTATTTCCATTTGGGATTTAGTTTTTCTTGTAAGCTTTAATATTTTTAGACACCTTTTACTATGTATCAATTATCATTCCAATTAGTAATTTCAATTTGCGATTATAATTTTAAGTTAGTTGTAGTAATAAGGTTAGGTTAGTTAAGTATTTTTAAGTTTTGATAAGTTTCTTTTATTTTTTTTCGTCACTTTTTTTTCAACCATTTTTTCTTTTTCTACCTTTTGCGACGAACTCTTTTTCTCTCTTATTTCTCGCCATTCTAGTTTTTAGGACTTAGAATTTTTTCTACTTCTTATCTAAATTTCTTAAAATTACGAAAATTTATTTTAAGTAGTTAAATTAATAGACATCAAAATTTTCTGGTTCGTAGTAATAGTTGGATTTGTACGTGGACCGGGTTATTGGAGCCAAACAGTCCTCAATTATATTGAGACCAAACGAATCCTGCCCCTCTGCTGCATCTTTTGGCTATTCGAAACGTGGGCAAAATCAGAAAAGTCTATTGATTAGATAACTTATTATAATTTTTCTTTCCTTTTTAAAACTAATAGGATATTCAGTGAATACACCGAGCAAGACGTTCATCACCTTTTGTACGTTCACCACCTGTAACTAGATCAAGACATTTAGCAAATATAACCGCCGTTGATTTTTCTTTAGAATCGTCATCCAGTCGACCAAGTACTTCAGTTCAAATTTCCGATAATCCATTTTTTGAACCCGACATCACAATTGAGAATCCGGAAAATATTCAGGAACGGTTCGTAGATCCTGAACCACTAAACTTTCCTCCGGAACCACTAATCATTCAAACAGAGATTGTTGAGGAACGCACCATTAAATCAGAATCATCTAGTGATACCGATTCAACAAATTCAATTATGGAAAATCTGGAACCTTTAAGTATGGAAGACCGAATGAGAGCTAAACGCACTGGCCAAGGTCACGCAATTACTCATCCAGACATTAATGCGCCAGATTATGAAATCAAAGGACAAATTCTACACATGGTGACTAATCAATGCCAATTTAGTGGTGCGCCGAAGGAAGATCCAAATGAACATCTACGTACCTTTAATAGGATCTGCACACTATTTAAAATCCGAGAAGTGGAGGATGAACAGATATATCTCATGTTATTTCCCCGGACTTTAAAGGGAGAAGCCAAAGATTGGTTGGAATCGTTACCTGAAGGGGCGATCGATACATGGGACGTTTTAGTTGACAAATTTCTTAAACAATTCTTTCCTGCATCTAAAGCCGTAAGACTTCAAGCAGAAATTGTTACGTTTACACAGAAACCAAATGAAACTCTATATGAGGCGTGGACAAGATATGGAAAGTTGTTAAGAGGATGTCCGCAACATGGTTTAGACACCTGTCAAATAGTACAAATATTTTACCAAGGATGCGACATCACTACAAGGAAAGACATAGATATAGCAGCTGGTGGTTCTATTATGAAGAAAACCGAAACTGATGCTTACAAAATTATTGATAACACTGCTTCCCACTCACATGAGTGGCACCAAGAAAAAGATATCGTTAGATCATCTAAAGCAGCTAGAGCCGATTCTAGCCATGACTTAGATTCCATTTCCGCAAAGATTGATGCTGTGGAGAGACGAATGGAAAAGATGACTAAGGATATTCACTCAATACGAATTAGTTGTGAGCAGTGTGGAGGACCACATTTGACAAAAGATTGTCTCAGTATTGAATTAACAATGGAACAAAGAGAGAATATTTCATACATAAACCAAAGGCCTGGAAATAATTATCAGAATAATTATCAACCGCCAAGACCGATTTACAATCAAAACCAGAATTATAACCGAAATATTCCATACAACAACCAACAAGGTCCTAGCAATCAACAAGTATCCAATAATACTTACAATCAGCAAAGACCAAATTTTCAAAACAAACCACCACAACAGACCGATG
Organism: Rutidosis leptorrhynchoides; assembly: GCF_046630445.1. Classification (NCBI taxonomy): domain Eukaryota; kingdom Viridiplantae; phylum Streptophyta; class Magnoliopsida; order Asterales; family Asteraceae; genus Rutidosis; species Rutidosis leptorrhynchoides. The sequence continues at coordinate 695,966,794 of NC_092333.1, read as the reverse complement.
ATAAAAAGCCGAATTTAGAAGATATGATGACGAAGCTAGTTGAAACTCAAACGCAGTTTTTCACATCTCAGAAACAAACTAATGAACAAAATGCTCAAGCATTTAGAAATCAACAAGCTTCTATTCAAAATCTGGAACAAGAAGTAAGTAACCTAGCAAGATTAATAGGTGAAAGAAAACCGGGAAGTTTACCAAGCGATACAAATGCTAACCCCCGGAATGAAACAGCTAAAGCTATTACCACAAGAAGTGGTACAACACTTAAACCACCTGAAATACCTGTAACTTCTGATGAAACTATTCCTACTCCACAAGAACCACAACCTGATCAAGATAAGGAAAAAGAACCGGTAGTTGAAAAAGTTAATGAAGATAACACAGTTAAGGATAAACCTTATGTTAAACCATACTAACCACCACTTCCTTACCCGAGTAAAATGAAGAAAGAAAAACTTGAAGCCGAGCAATCCAAATTCTTGGATATGTTTAAACAGATAAATGTAAATCTTCCTTTCATTGATGTGATTTCAGGAATGCCAAGATATGCTAAATTCTTGAAAGATCTAATCTCAAATAGAAAGAAAATGGAAGAACTCTCGGCTGTTACTATGAATGCTAATTGTTCAGCAGTGCTGTTGAATAAGATACCAGAAAAACTATCTGATCCAGGAAGTTTCACAATTCCATGTTTTCTGGGTAGTCTTAGTTCAATAGAAGCATTGGCAGACTTAGGTGCTAGTATAAATCTAATGCCGTATTCACTATACGCTAAACTAGACCTTGGAGAATTGAAACCAACAAGAATAAGCATACAAGTAGCCGATAGATCAATAAAATATCCTAGAGGGATAATGGAGAACATGCTAGTTAAAGTTGGTACTTTAGTATTTCCAGTAGATTTTGTTGTTTTGGACATGGAAGAAGATTCTCAAGTTCCTCTCATATTAGGAAGACCATTCTTAAACACGGCTAAAGCAATGATAGACGTGTTCGGTAAGAAACTGACCCTAAGTATAGAGGATGAGAGTGTTACCTTTTCAGTTGATAGAGCAATGCAACAACCACAATCTGCAGATGATACATGTTATTATATTCAAACTATAGATGCACATGCAGAATTATTAGAAGAATTTCCAGAATTACAAGGAACAGGAGAATGTTCTTTAGGAGAAGGTAATGAACCAATTGATGAAGCTGAAATGTTAGCTACACTTATAGCTAATGGATATGAACCAACAATAGAAGAAATTCAAATGCTAAAAGAAGAAGACAGATATCGATATAAATCATCGATAGAAGAACCTCCGAAATTAGAGTTAAAGCCACTTCCAAACCATTTGGAATACGCTTATTTACATGGTGAATCTGAATTACCTGTAATAATATCATCTTCTCTTACTGAAAATGAGAAATCACAACTCATTTCTGTGTTGAAAGCTCATAAACCAGCCATTGCATGGAAGATTCATGATATTAAAGGAATAAGTCCTTCGTATTGCACACATAAAATCTTTATGGAAGAAGGTCATAAAACGTATGTGCAACGCCAACGAAGACTAAATCCTAATATGCAAGATGTAGTTAAGAAAGAGATTATTAAACTGCTAGATGCAGGTTTGATATATCCAATTTCTTATAGTCCATGGGTAAGCCCAGTTCAATGCGTACCTAAGAAGGGTGGCATGACTGTCATTACAAATGAGAAAAATGAGCTTATTCCTACTAGGACTGTAACAGGATGGCGTGTATGTATTGATTATAGAAAATTAAATGATGCCACCAGAAAAGATCACTTTCCCTTACCTTTCATAGATCAAATGTTGGAAAGATTAGCCGGAAATAGTTACTATTGTTTTCTAGATGGATTTTCCGGATATTTTCAAATTCCAATAGCACCCGAGGATCAAGAGAAAACCACATTCACGTGCCCTTATGGTACTTTTGCTTACAAACGCATGCCATTTGGACTTTGTAACACCCCTGCAACCTTTCAAAGGTGCATGATGGCGATTTTTCACGACATGATAGAAGAATGCATGGAAGTATTCATGGATGACTTTTCAGTCTTCGGTGATACATTTAAATCATGTCTAGTTAATCTGGAACGAATGCTAATTAGATGCGAAAAATCAAATCTAGTACTTAATTGGGAGAAATGCCATTTCATGAAGTTTATGGGCCTCAACTAACAGCAAGAAAAGTTTATGAAGCTGGATTCTATTGGCCTACAATTTACAAAGACGCACACCTTCTTTGCAAATCCTGTGATGCTTGTCAAAGGGCCGGAAAAATAAGTCAACGTGATGAAATGCCACAAAATGTCATCCAAGTATGTGAAGTATTTGACATTTGGGGTATTGACTTTATGGGTCCATTTCCAAAATCTAATAATAATCTATATATACTCGTAGCCATTGATTATGTATCTAAATGGGCGGAAGCACAAGCTCTCCCAACTAACGATGCACGAGTTGTAGTCAACTTTTTAAAACGTCTTTTTGCAAGGTTTGGAACACCGAAAGCTTTAATAAGTGATCGGGGTACTCATTTCTGTAATAATCAACTTGAGAAAGTTCATAAAAGATATGGAGTAACTCATAAAATCTCCACCGCATATCATCCACAAACAAGTGGACAAGTTGAAAATACCAACCGAGCTTTAAAACGTATTCTAGAGAAAACCGTAGGATCAAATCCGAAGGAATGGTCCATTAAATTGGAGGATGCACTCTGGGCTTTTAGAACAGCCTACAAAACTCCAATTGGAACCACACCTTTTAGACTTGTTTATGAAAAAGCATGTCATCTTCCAGTAGAAATTGAACACAAAGCATTTTGGGCTTTGAAGACATGTAATCTTGATTTACATGAAGCCGGACGTCTACGATTAAGTCAACTAAATGAATTAGAAGAATTAAGACATGAAGCATACGAAAATTCGTTAATCTATAAAGAAAGAACGAAGAAATGGCATGATAAAAGAATCATAAGTTCAAAAGAATTTAAAGAAGGAGACAGAGTTCTTCTTTTCAATTCACGATTCAAGCTATTTCCTGGAAAATTGAAATCAAGATGGTCTGGACCATTCATAGTCAAAAGAGTTTTCCTATACGGAACGATAGAATTAATAAATTCAAATGGGATTGAATTTAAAGTTAATGGTCACAGAGTTAAACATTACATACATGGTCCGATGGAAGTCGACAACGAAGTTAATCACAATTTCAACACCACAGCTAACTAAGTGTGGGGAGAATCAAGTCTTTAAAGGATAATATATATTTCTGTTAGAGTTAGATTGTCTGTTTTCGTGTAAATCTCGAAAATGGAACCCGAATGGTCTTTCCCTAGCAGACCCTAAAGAACTAGTCTTCTCCCCCCATTCTGAATTTTTATTTTTTTAGGTTTTTACGAAATGAAGACTGCCTGTGAACTAAACCATGGTCTAATGCTACACGCTTTGATCACTAAACGTAATAATGACATACTACCGAGTGAAATAGTATCAGTAATCAGAGAAAGAATGGACGGAGTTAGAAAAGAATCCAGATGCGAAGATAATAAGTTACAATTTGGTAAAGGAAAATCAAAATCCGCAGCAAAAAGAAGAGCACGACACCTAGAAAGATGTCACAAATGCGGAAAATGGTCACATGGAGGTAAATGTTCAAATAATCAAACCTATTCAAATACCGAATTTGTTACTTTATGCAGAGACGGACCGTTCATATGTTTAGAAGAAAAGACACTGAATGCTCGAGGTTACGCCTATGTAGCCATGGAAAACCAATTAAACCGACTATCTTATGAATGGGATAGATCATATAACTAAGAAATCTATTTCACAGGTATGTCTGTACAGTTTTTATTTTTATTTTTATTTTTAACCTTTTGATAATAAACGCTAATTTGTTCGCTAAAAAGTATTAAATTGGTATTAAATAAAATTAGGTTTGGCGACCGAAATTATTGATATCATTCAAAAATTTATTACATCACTGCGAAATTTAACGTTTATTCTTAAGGTATAAATATCTTTAAACAATCAACCCAAAATATTTCAAAAATTCGTCATGAGTTAAATTAGGTCTTGGAACCGAAATAACTTTACCGAAAAGAGGGGCGCATATTTTTGATAATATTTGATTGATTAAAGTGGGATAAAAAGACAAAAAGATTTTTAATTTTATTTTTACCATTTTTTTTAAAATTAATATAAATCTTAAATTAATATTGTAAACTTTGTAAAAACAATATATTTAAAATTGTAAATATTTGAAAAATTAATATAAGTTTGGTGTGAATTTATAATATGAATTTTTAAATTAAGATTGGTGTGAACTTTTAATTTTTAAAATATGAATTTTTAATTTTATGCATTTCAAATTTTAAGTTTGGTGTGAATTTTTAATAATAATTTTGAATTTTATATTTAAGTTGTGTGAATTTAAAAACAAAAATTTACTTTATCTCATTAAGTTAAGAATATGATTTTTAAAATTCGTCGTAAGTTGAAGACTAGGTCTTTGAACCGAAATTGCTTTACCCGAGGGAGGGACGAGAACTTTTATTATCATTATTTTTAATCTTATTGAATTAGAGTATGCCAAAAACATTGAAAAAACCCAAAAATCTTAGCTTTTAAAACAATCGCTACAAAAAGACAAATTTTAAAATTTTATCGAGGGACGGACTAGGACATCGATCCGAAACGACCTCGTCCTAAATAACAAGGGAAACAAAATTTTAAAATTAAGTACTTAATTGTTTCAAAAGTTAATGATTATAAAAAAAAAAAAAAAAAAAACTCCGCGAGTCGCGGAGTTTGAAGGGTATTTCACCGCGACTCGCGGAGGGGCCGGATTACAGAAAAAAAATAAAGAGCTGCAACAGCTCAGTTTCATACTCCTCAACTCAAACAACCTGCGAAAATAGCTGCGAAAAACCCGAGAAAAAACCCCAAAAATCACAATTTTTAACCGTTAATCACCAAATCTTTTGCTAAAATCATGTTGAGAAGGATGCTATCTAAGAATTACTCAAGAAAAACGGTAAATTTCTACACCTAAACACCATTTAATTCAAAATTTGATGTTCTTGAGCAATTTTTTTCCCCAATTTAATTTTGATGCTTTTTAGTGTAATTAGGCTTAAATTGTTTATGTATTATGCTTGTATAACCTAGATTGATGCTGTTTAACATGATTAGAAGCCTTAAACTTCAAATTTTGAGTAATCTAGGGTTTGTGTTCTTGAGCAAATTTGGGGCTTTTTGATATAAACAGGTTATGGCCGATTTTTGTCATGAATTGTTGCTAAATTGAGTAGTGTAACATGTCTAGGTAGTTAAATGATCCAAACTTTGAGCCTAAACATGATTTTGAGAATTAAAGTGGACTTTTTCAAGTCTAAAATTCATGAACTTGATTTTTGAAAGATAATGCCATTTGAGACTTGTTTAATTGCTAGTAATGATTATTTTGACATGTTATTTGAGTTGAATGCTTATGAACTTGGCGAACATTTTCGTATATGCTTATTTGAAAAAGTGTAGATTTGATAAAAATGTGAAAATGAGCTTAAGTTTGATATAAATTGATAATGTCATTGTAATTATTTTGATTGATGATTTTGCTGACACTAATGCATATTTGGATGCACAAAAATTGTGTTTGATGTGTTTTGCAGAATGAAAGGGGTGAATCTTCATCCCAAGCCCGCAATGCTCCTGCTGAGAATTTGGAACAACAGGAGGTGGATAACTACTACAAGCAGGATATACCTCATCCAGTCATGACCTTTTCCGAAAGTCGGGGGGGATTATTAGTAGAAGAACCGGAACCCCGCGATACTATAGGTTTAAATGTATACCATGGTGCGAAAGTTTTGAAGAGGCGAAATAACGCCGCAGTACGATACCATGGTAGACATCCACAGGTGGAGAGAAACCAGCAGCAAGGTAATGTAGGAGGGGGGAATGAGATGCAAGAAATGCATAGGTTTATAGCTTCTCAGGAATACGAAAATGCTAGACAGAGAGCATTTGAAGATTGGCAAGTTCATCAGAACCAAATCATAGCTCATTGCCAACATATAGGTAGAAACTATATTCCTACACCGAAACCCATCTTCCCTCCTTGGTCTATAGAGATGCAGCCACCATATCCTACGTATGACCCTGCCGAAGCATTCTATAGCACCTATGGTTATGCCTGGAACCCCTATTGGTACCAATATCATCCTTAGTTTACTTATTTTTTTTTTATTTTGTAATTTGTAATTATTGATACGTTTAATACTTTTGTTAATATTGTAATCATTTTTATAATTATCTAACTTTTATTCTTAGATTTTAATAATTTTTGAATGTGGGGTAATATACCAAACTTCAAAAATATGTATATATGTTTGCAGTTTATCTTATGTACACAACAGGGTAAAACAACGCATTTTCAAAGACTGGCATTAAGTTCAGCAAAAGCAACTAATTTTGACGACAAGATGCAAAATATATGTGAAATAACAACAAGACGGAATGAACAAATGATGTGCACCATTTATCATTCAGCAAATAAACGCTAATATATTTGGAAACTTTGGTAAAAATTTAATCAATTTCACACAAATCACCCTCAATAATTTAAATTGTTACTGATTTCTTGCAAATGAGGGCATTGCAAGATCTTAAGTGTGGGAAGGGGTTAAATTCTTTCGGATTTTTAAAATTTTTATCTTAAACACTTGGTTACCATTAAAAATACTAGTAAAGCAGTAGTTGTATTAGAATCTAGTGCTCTCTGATAAAAAAGAACAGCCCTAGTCTTATATACTGACTACCCAAATCTAGTAAAATTTTTCAAAATTTTCAATTAAATGAATTCAAAATCATGTTTATACATATTTATGAACGATAAAACTAGGTTTTAACACCGAAATTATTGTTACCTCAAAAAGGACATAAATTGAGAAACAAACCAAAATGTTAAAATTCATTTAAAATGGAATAGAGGACGATAAAAAGAAAAATAAAAAGCCAAGTGTGGGAAAATTTACCAAGTTATTTTAAACATATGTCACATATATCTGTAACAAATAACTGAAAATACTTTTGCTTTGGACTAAACTAAACTGTTTTACCCGATGAAAGAAAAGAAGAGATGGATCTACACGATGAATCAATTCCATCATTAAAAGGAAGTAAAGTCTTCCGAAAAAGACACGCGCTTCTTGATTTAGGTCATGAAGTTGTCGTCCAGACCAGCTGTAGGTTGACGAAAAATCTAGAAAAGTCATCACTAAAATCGGTTGGAAATCCACGGACCTCAGCATTAAACAGGGTTGCCAAGTGGTCAGATTTATCCTAACCATGAGAAGGATTTATCTCGTACAATGGGGGGGCACCATGCAAATTAGCTGGACAAGACTAATGAATCAGATCCCCAGAAAGGATAATCTCCTTAAAGATTAAAAATCAGCTTTTAAGACTGATATTACTCAATCCTAGATATTGACCTTAAAGATTGAGAATTCAAACTCATGGAATTCAATGATATCTAAACTCGAGCTTGAACGAGAAAATATTTTGATCAAAATTATAAACCGATTTGTTTTCTGAAAACCCTATTTTCAATGCGTTCATTACCATTGAACGTAAAATCCTAGGAATTCACCTGGAATTCATTAGGTCACCTGAACTAAATTGGGTGTCAACCGTAAGAACGGTGGTTGCATAGTGGTCAAAGACAGGACCTTGTGCCAGACCGAAAAATTATAAGGGTGAGCTTTACTATTGCTCCTACCAAGGATAGTAATTGCGTCCGACACGTTATAGACCATAATCAAAAGCATGTCACGGGACATTGCTTAACAGTTGCTTGTTCAACGCTTTCCTTTACAACCGGACGGTAGTTTGCCGAAAGGTAATATACGGAACAAGTAAACTGGACGTGTTTCTTTCCTAATACAAGGTTAGCAAGTGGGTGACACAAAACAGCAAGTTTTGAGCTAAAATTTTCAATTCTGAAACCCACCAAACCCACAAAAATATTTTGCAAACACCGGTAAAGGGTTATCCCGGAAAACTTATCTAGGGTAAAACTAGATTTAATTTTCAAAAGATCAAATGTTTTCATAAAGATCCAATTTCCTTAATGGATCTAAATTTTTATAGTCATGTGGGACTGTAAACCATATCGTTACTACCATTGTTTATACCGCCGTATAGAAATCACTGATGTACAAAGTGTGAAGAATAAAGAAGTGATTCTAGTATTTCAAGACGATATTGCTTGAGGACAAGCAACGCTCAAGTGTGGGAATATTTGATAATGCTAAAAATGAACATATATTTCATAGCATTATTCCTCAAGAAAGACAAGCTTTTAGTTGCAATTGTTCTATTTACAAGTGATATTCGTTTAAATAATAAAAGGTGAAGACAAAAGACAAATTCGACGAATTGAAGACGCAAACGACCAAAAAGCTCAAAAGTACAAAAGACAATCAAAAAGGTTCCAATTATTGATAAGAAACGTCTCGAAATTACAAGAGTACAAGATTCAAAACGCAAAGTACAAGATATTAAATTGTACGCAAGGACGTTCGAAAATCCGGAACCGGGACCAGAGTCAACTCTTAACGCTCGACGCAACGGACTAAAAATTACAAGTTAACTATGTATATAAATATAATATAATATATAATTAATTATATTAATTATATATATATTATATATATATTATAAACCGTCGGTAAACAAAGAGCCAAACTCCTCTTAGCTGTAAAAGTAACCTCCGCGACTCGCGGAGTTTGAAGGCAAAATTCACCGCGAGTCGCGGAGCCCCAAAAATCGAAAATCCCTATAAAGCCAACCGAATTCTGATCGCAAAATATCAATCTTTTTTTTCTTCTTATCATACGTAAACGATATATATATATATATATATATATATAATTTATATTTTAATTTTAATTTTAATTCTAATAATAAGGGTATGTTAACGAATGTTGTAAGGGTGTAAGTCGAAATTCTGTCCGTGTAACGCTACGCTATTTTTAATCATTGTAAGTTATGTTCAACTTTTTTATATTAATGTCTCGTAGCTAAGTTATTATTATGCTTATTTAAAACGAAGTAATCATGATGTTGGGCTAATTACTAAAATTGGGTAATTGGGCTTTGTACCATAATTGGGGTTTGGACAAAAGAACGACACTTGTAGAAATTAGACTATGGGCTATTAATGGGCTTTATATTTGTTTAACTAAATGATAGTTTGTTAATGTTAATATAAAGATTTACAATTGGGCGTCCTTATAAATTACCATATACACTCGATCGGACACGATGGGCGGGGTATTTATATGTACGAATAATCGTTCATTTAACCGGACACGGGAATGGATTAATAGCCACTAGAATAATTAAAACAGGGGTGAAATTACATTCAAGGGTAATTGGTGTAATTGTTAACAAAGTAGTAAAACCTTGGTTTACACGCAGTCGATAACCTGGTGTATTCATTAAACAAAGTATTAAAACCTTGTTACAATTCGAATCCCCAATTAGTTGGAATATTTAACTTCGGGTATAAGAATAATTCGATGAGGACACTCGCACTTTATATTTATGACTGATGGACTGTTATGGACAAAAACCAGACGGACATATTAAATAATCCAGGACAAAGGACAATTAACCCATGGGCATAAAACTAAAATCAACACGTCAAACATCATGATTACGGAAGTTTAAATAAGCATAATTCTTTTATTTCATATTTAATTTCCTTTATTTTATATTTAATTGCACTTCTAATTATCGCATTTTTATTGTTATTATATTTAATTGCATTTTTAATTATCGTACTTTTTAATTATCGCAAGTTTATTTTATCGCACTTTTATTATTCGCAATTTCATTATCGTTATTTACTTTACGCTTTAAATTAAGTCTTTTATTTATTTAATATTTTACATTAGGTTTTAACTGCGACTAAAGCTTTAAAATCGACAAACCGGTCATTAAACGGTAAAAACCCCCCTTTATAATAATAATATTACTTATATATATGTTTGTATAAAAGTAAACTAATATAGCGTTACGCTTTGTTTAAAGATTTCCCTGTGGAACGAACCGGACTTACTAAAAACTACACTACTGTACGATTAGGTACACTGCCTATAAGTGTTGTAGCAAGGTTTAAGTATATCCATTCTATAAATAAATAAATATCTTGTGTAAAATTGTATCGTATTTAATAGTTTTTCCTAGTAAAATATAAACTATTTCGTATACCTTAGCTTTGACATCAAGTACCTTCACTCATTCGTAGAATTGGCAACACAAGATTTCGAGGAAGAAACAATGACTACTACTTCCAACTAAATTTTGGGACGAAATTTCTTTTAAGGTGTGGGTAATGTAACAACCCGACTTTTTCCGTTTATTCATTTTAACGCCCGTCTTTTTTTTTATAATATCTTTCGTTATCTAAATTCGTACCTTTCGTTAACTAACGTTCTTAATATTCCCGTTATTGGATTATAACATCTTCCGTTTACTCTCGCGTGTTTAAAATAATTCATTCGTTAAATTCACGCACTCGCTTTTAAACTTGAGGGTGATGCAGAATCCATAGATAATAGTGGAGCACGAAACAAATGGGGCCAAGTGTACTGCAGGAGATCCAATAACCAAGTTGGGCTGCATGAATATTTTGGAAAGAAAATTGGGCCAAGGGTGACTGGTGGCCAAAGTTAATGAATGAGTCTCCAGCAGAAAGGCAGAAAGGCAGAAGACTGATCATTTCTAATTCCTATTTAATTTCCTTGCTTTATTGCAAGTTTATCTTTAATTCTGTTTTAGTATAAATAAGGGTTTTTCTTGTGAGAAAGGGGTGTTCTATTTATCAATTGAAATAAAGAAGAAGAAAAAAAAGAAAGGCTGAATGCCTTCTTTTTGGTTCCTGTTCTATCAGTTGTATTGTTCGGTTATTGAGATACTGTGCATTATTTGGTATCCAGAGTTCAGGGATGGCCGAACATAATTTTCGTGGTGGTTTCAGACGTGGTGGAAATTGCAGAATCCCTAGAAGAGGTGGCGATCAAGATCCGTATGCTGAAATCTAGCGATTGCAAAGAAGGATTGCTGAACTAGAATTCAATCGAGACCATGATTTCGAGGGAAGTATTTTGGATCAGTCAAGCGATCAGTTGACTGATATAAATCCCTTCGGGAATACAGATCACCGTAGGGATCAACGTGAAGATCCTCTACATCATCTAGGAATGAAGGTGGAGATCCCAGAATTCACGGGAACTATGCATCCGGACGATTTCCTGGATTGGTTGAGCACCGTTGAACGTGTGTTTGACATCAAAGACATCCCCGAACACCTCAAAGTGAAGCTTGTAGCTATCAAACTACGCAAACACGCTTCCTTGTGGTGGGACAATGTTCGTAAAAATAGAGCATATGCTCGAAAATCCAAAGTAGAAACATGGGATAAGATGAAAAAACTTTTACGTGCCAAGTTTCTTCCTCAGAATTATAGACAGGAAGCTTTCTTAGAATATCATAACTTGCGCCAACGAAGCATGAGTGTGGAGGATCTTATTCAAGAGTTTGACCGTGTTCGTATGCGTTGTGATGTTTAGGAAGAAGAAGAGCACACGATTGCACAGTTTTTGGGTGCATTGAACTCTAACATCGCTGATGTAGTCAGCTTACAACCCTACTGGACGTATGGCGATGTATGTAGTCTTGCATTAAAAGTCGAAAAACAACAGAAGGGGAGAGGGAAATTCTCGATTTCGAAGAACACTGCCTTTTTGACTCCCAAAACAGGAGCTGTTGCTCCAGACAAGGGCAAAGCTGAGCAAAAATCAGCAACACCAGCAGGTCCAGGTACTAGCAGTCGTGGTCCTAAGTGTTTCAACTATCAAGGTTTGGGTCATTATTCGCGGGATTGTCCTAATCGCAGGCCTGTTAATTATTGTGATGACTTTGAGGAGCCTATTTACGATGACGAGGGAGAACATGAAACTCTTCAATATGATCAGGAAGAGGTGATTTACCCTAACCAAGGGGAATTACTCGTAGTTCGGCGGTTACTCAAAACAGCCCCTGTACCTTCAGACGATCAACTATGGCTTCGTAATAACATATTCCGAACCAAGGTCACCGCAAAAGGGAAGGTGTGTACGATGATTATTGACGGGGGCAACTGTGAGAATGTTGTGTCCACTGAGATGGTGGACAAATTGGCGTTAACAGCAGAAGATCACCCCGAGCCATATCAATTAACTTGGCTAAAAAGGGGAAATCACATAAAGGTAACAAAACGTTGCTTAGTTCAATTTTCGATCGGGAAAATGTATAAGGATGAGGTTTGGTGCGAGGTAATTCCCATGGATGCGTGCCACCTCCTTCTAGGGAAACCGTGGCAATATGATAGAAAAACGAAGCATGACGGGTTCCGTAATACTTATAGTTTTGTGAAGGATGGTGTTAACATCACTTTAGCCCCTCTAGATTCAAGGCGTAGTACGGGCGCTGCATCTACGTTGATTCTTAATAAGTCTGCGTTCGAGGATGAGGCTAAAATGAAGTCGCTCGTATTTGCCCTTGTTGTGGAAGAAGTTAACGCTGATGTGAATGAAATTCTAACCATGATCAGACCCTTGATGACTGAATATGGTGATGTTTTTCCGAACGAGATACCAGCCGGGTTACCTCTTATGCGTGATATACAACATTGTATTGACTTTATACCCGGCTCAATCATCCCAAACAAACCCACGTACCGGTTAAATCCAAAGGAGTTTGAGGAACTGCAGAGATAGGTTAATGAGCTGTTACATAAAGGGTTGATAAGGGAAAGCATGAGCCCATGTGCAGTACCCGCCCTTCTTGTTCCCAAAAATGGTGGTTCGTTTCGTATGTGCATTGATAGCCGTGCTGTCAATAAAATCACCATAAAGTATCGGTTTCCCATTCCGAGGTTTGATGATCTTCTTGATCAGTTACACGGTGCCATGGTTTTTTCGAAAATTGATCTGAGGAGTGGTTACCATCAGATACGCATGAGAACAGGAGATGAGTGGAAAACCGCTTTTAAAACGCGGGATGGTTTGTATGAATGGATGGTGATGCATTTTGGACTTTCCAACACCCCGAGCACCTTCATGCGTCTCATGAATCATGTGTTTAAACCATTCATTGGTCATTTCGTTGTTGTCTATTTCGATGATATTCTTGTTTACAGTCACAATGAAGATCAACACTTTGAACATTTGCGCCAAGTTTTTACTCTCTTGCGGGATCAAAAGTTATATGCGAATGGCAAAAAATGCCATTTCCTGGCTCGGGAAGTGACATTTTTAGGGTATGTAATCTCGGGTAACGGCATACGTATGGACGAATCCAAAATTGAGGCTATCACCAACTGGCCGATCCCATCTACTATACATGAGATCAGAAGTTTCCATGGGTTGGCATCCTTTTACCGTCGTTTCATTAAGAATTTCAGCACCGTGATTGCGCCAGTCACCGAGTGTATGAAGGGTGGACGTTTTACGTGGTCGGAAGAAGCAACACTCGCCTTCAATTCTTTGAAGGATAAGGTAACTAACGCCCCTATACTCGCGTTACCTAACTTTAATGAAGTTTTTCAAGTTGAGTGTGATGCATCGGGAGTCGGTATCGGTGGGGTGCTTAGTCAAAATACACGCCCTGTTGCCTATTTTAGCGAGAAACTCAATGAAGTAAGACGTCGGTACTCCACGTATGATCGCGAGTTCTATGCTATCGTGCGATCCCTTAAAGTGTGGCGCCATTACCTGTTACCAACCGAATTCGTCTTATATTCAGACCATGAGTCTCTCAAATACATACATGGCCAGCATAAGTTGAACCCAAGACACGCTAAATGGGTCGAAGCCTTGCAAGACTTTACTTTTGTCATTAAACATAAGGCAGGTGTCTTGAATCAGGTAGCAGATGCTTTAAGCAGGAGACACACACTACTCGGCACCCTGCAGATTCGCGTCACTGGATTTGAACAATGGCGCGAGCTTTATGAATCTGATCGAGATTTTAAGCATATTTGGGAGAAGTGTAAGAGTGGTCTCAGTCAGTTCGTTCTTTGTGTGTGACGGATTTTTATTTAAACACTCACGATTGTGTGTTCCCGGAGGGTCTGGTCGCGAGGCTATTATACTCGAAACACATGCCGGGGGATTGGGAGGACACTTTGGCATGAATAAAACACTCGCTGGTATTAAGGATCATTTTTATTGGCCACACATGGAGAGAGACGTCCATCGAATTGTGGAACGTTGTCGGGTGTGTCATTTAGCTAAAATGCACGGGAGTAATGCGGGGTTGTACACTCCATTACCGGCGCCTAATGGTCCTTGGGAAGACATCAGCCTTGACTTTGTTCTCGGTTTACCAAGGACCCAACGTAACAAAGACTCGATAATGGTAGTTGTTGATCGTTTTTCGAAAATGGCTCACTTTGTCCCGTGCAACAAAACGTTTGATGCAAGTCAAGTGGCTCGTCTGTATTTTGCTGAAATTGTCAAGTTACATGGAATTCCAAAGACTTTAACCTCTGATCGGGACGTTAAATTCATTAGCCATTTCTGGCGTACGTTATGGGCACGAGTGGGGTCAAAGCTCCAATTTAGTAGCTCGCACCACCAACAAACGGATGGGCAGACCGAAGTCGTCAACCGTAGTTTCTGAAATTTATTACGAAGTCTCATTGGTGACCATCCCAAACAATGGGATCTGACTTTGCCTCAAGCCGAGTTCGCCTTCAACTCTTCGGTTAATCGTACAACTGGTCGTAGCCCTTTTGAACTCGTATATGGCAGAAAACCTGCCACTCCTCTCGATTTCTTGCCAAAACGAGATGTGCCTGATATGTCACCTGATGGATTGGACCTTGCTGATCAAATGAAATCGTTGCACAAGCAAATTCATGAACGTATCTCTACGCAGAATGAGTTGTACAAGCAGCGGGTAGACCAACGTCGCAAGAAAGTCATTTTTGAAGAGGGTGATCTCGTATGGATTCACTTACGAAAAGAGAGGTTTCCAGGTGGTCGGTTTGGTAAGCTACAACCACGGGCTGATGGACCTTTTCGTGTTATCAAGAAGATTAATGATAACGCTTATAAGATTGAGTTGCCTGGCCACTATAATGTATCAGCTACCTTTAATGTGGCAGACTTGTCCCCGTACATTGGGGATACTGACCAGGGACTTGACTCGAGGTCGAGTCCTTCCCAAGGCGGGGAGGATGATGCAGAATCCATAGATAATAGTGGAGCACGAAACAAATGGGGCCAAGTGTACCGCAGGAGATCCAATAACCAAGTTGGGCTGCATGAATATTTTGGAAAGAAGATTGGGCCAGGGGTGACTGGTGGTCAAAGTTAATGAATGAGTCTCCAGCAGAAGGCAGAAAGGCAGAAGACTGATCATTTTTAATTCCTATTTAATTTCTGCTTTATTGCAAGTTTATCTTTAACTCTGTTTTAGTATAAATAAGGGTTTTTCTTGTGAGAAAGGGGTGTTCTATTTATCAATTGAAATAAAGAAGAAGAAAAAAAGAAAGGCTGACTGCCTTCTTTTTGGTTCCTGTTCTATCAGTTGTATTGTTCGGTTATTGAGATCCTGTGCATTAGAGGGACTAATAGTGTCAAGTGGTCAAAGTGGTGACTAGGTCAACTAGTCAACCACTTCACCTCCTCCATTCATTTCATTTCTTTTTCTCTTTTCCATTCTCTTTCATACAATACTTCCATTTTTGCATCTTTTTCATCTTCAACAAAGATTCATCATCTATTTCACATCTAGGAAGCTTACAACAAATCCGATTGCATATTGGGAATCCTCTCTTCGTCCTCTACATTTTGATACTAACTTCATCACTTTTGGGTAACTTTCTAAAAACTCTAGATTTCTCTAAATTCGTTTTATAGACTTGAAATGGTGTTAATTAGTGTCTATGGCTCATTGTGATGTCGTATATGTAATTTGTATGCTCGATCTCGTTATTTTGAGTAACTAGCATGAACATTTGAAATGGGTTTGCCAAATCCTTAATTTTGATTGATTAAATGATGTTATATGTTAAAGTTCATGTGTTAATTATGTTACTAGTATCATTAGCTTCGATTTGGTATGTTGGATGACTTAGAAAAACTTTCTTAACATGATTATTGAATTTGTGATTCTTGGTTAGGGTTTAGTAGCTTTGAATGTGATTTTTGATGCATTAAAAGCATTGCAATGTTGTTTGTAAGTGTTTAGTAGTATTGTATGCGTAATTACCTACGAAACGGAGTATTATATGTGTGTATTAAGTTCCCGAATCATCTTATGCGTTTTATGAACTTGAAACTTTGATAACGAGCTTTAAATGATCATTCGACGAGAAATCGGTTATTGTAAATGATGTTTTTGTTTGATGAAAATTGTTTAGTTGTATTCGTCGTTAAATTCCCTTTCCAACGATATAAGATACGAGTTTTGAATGTTTACGGTTCGCGATTTATGGTTATTTGAAGTTTAATTCGTGCATACCACAAGTGCAGCAAATAGCTGCTGGAAGACTAAGCTTCGCGATCGCGAAGTCTTAAAGGGGAGGAGTCTCGCGATCGCGAGATATCCTCTGACCACTCCCACTTTTTGATTTTTACAATTTCGTTCCCGCTTACTTGCAACTCCGTTTAACATGAAATTTTGCCAACATGCTTATATATGACTACGTCTTTATGTGTGATGGTCGGAAACCCGACCCGACCCCGTTGACTTTGACTTTCACTTTGACCAAGTTTGACTTTTAGTCAAACTTAACCAAATACGCATGCAATCGTTCTAACTTGCGTTTATACTTATATCTTGCATGAAACTTGACAATTTGACTCACATGCTATATTAATCGAGTCGTAACGAGCCATAGGACTAATTGAACACATTTCGACCGACCTTGTGTCGTAACCGGTAATTGATACAACTTATTTGTTTAGGTCAAGGCTAAGCAACTGATAATGCTAAAACGAACATATATTTCATAGCATTATCCCTCAAGAAAGACAAGCTTTTAGTTGCAATTGTTCTATTTACTAGTGATATTCGTTTAAATAATAAAAGGTGAAGACAAAAGACAGATGCGATGAATTGAAGACGCAAACAACCAAAAAGCTCAAAAGTACAAAGTACAATCAAAGTGGTTCCAATTATTGATGAGAAACGTCTCAAAATTACAAGAGTACAAGCCGCAAAATGCAAAGTACAAGATATTAAATTATACGAAAGGATGTTCGAAAATCCGGAACCGAGACATGAACCAGCTTTCAACGTACGATGCAACGGATCGGAAATTATAAATTAATTATGTATATAAATATAATATAATATATAATTCATTATATAAATTATATATTTATATTATATTTATAATAAAATTCGTCGGCAGCCTTGGATTCCAAAAGTGTGAGCTGGAATCCACAGCTCCGCACTTGCGGAGCTTTGAAGACCAAAATGCACCGCACTCGTGGAGCACTCTCTGCCTATAAAAGAACATGCAATTCGACGATTTTGATATACCTTTTATATTTATATATATTTTTCTTTCCCCATTTTTTATGTATCAAGTATCACTCCAAATCGTAATCTCAATTTGTAATTTTAATTTTAAGTTAGTGATAATAATAAGGATCGATTAGTCGAATGTTTTAAGGTTTTGTAAGTCGAAACTCTGTCCGTGTACCACTACGCTAATAACACCCACTGTAAGTTATGTTTATGTTTGATATTGCTCTAAACATACATATTATTCGACGCAATATCACTTATATTTCATAGGTTTTCACCATCTACAAAGACATTCAATGAGCATTTCACGAGAAAAACGACAAAAGTGGACAAGAGCTTGAAGTTTGAAGAAACGATGATAAAACGATAGTTTTAACCAAATTTATATCAAGAAACGTTTATCCGAATGAAAGTACAAGATAATGAAGAAAAGAGTTCAAATGGAAAGTGCCAAGTCAGTACACGTCAGTACGGGATCAACAAAGAACAAACGAAAAGAAAAGAAAAATGAAGAAAACTGTCGATTGTACTTACACGAACCGTGTAACACTACACGAAACGTGTAGCATTTTGGTCTTACGCGAATCGTGTAGCCTCTACACGAAACGCGTAATGTTAGGCCGAGTTTAATCATGGATCAGAAATGGGGCGGCTGCTTTTGAGATTAAAAACTATTCTTTTTCTTAGTGCTACAGCAAATAGGATGGCTTTTGACTCAACT
This sequence comes from Rutidosis leptorrhynchoides, assembly GCF_046630445.1. Taxonomy (NCBI): domain Eukaryota; kingdom Viridiplantae; phylum Streptophyta; class Magnoliopsida; order Asterales; family Asteraceae; genus Rutidosis; species Rutidosis leptorrhynchoides. The sequence goes on along the minus strand of NC_092333.1, from coordinate 695,948,459 downwards.
ACTACTTCTATTTCAATGATAAATAAGGAGATACATAAGAGATATTAAGGACACATATCATACAATTATTATACACACATACAAATTATTGTCATTTATTTTTAGTACTCTGTATCATTTTCATTTTAATCTCAAGGTTCAATATTTAGGATAGTTTCAAATATTAAGGGTGTATTATTCGTGATTAAGGGTGTTATTGTACGCGTGAAAGGGGTGTTATTATTGTAATTTTCTACCGTTTGAAGTTAATGAAAGTGAAGATATTTTAGTAAGTTTACTCTGTTAAAATTATCGTTGTTATTATGTTTGCATATCCATATTTTTATGTTTACCCTAGCGTAATGAATAGCTAAATTTTCCATAGTGTTTGCTTAGATGTAGAGCCCCTAGTGGAATGGATTGTTATCAATTGTAAAAGTTAAAATGTAACTTAGGTATTTTTAATATTGAGCCTAGTTAAAAGAACCATTATTGTGTAATTAGGTATTTAACCCTTGCCACTTAATTTATTAAATTTAAATAACGAAAGTTGTTTTTATTTATATAAATTAAGCTTCAACATTAAAATGATCTAGACGAAATTATGGATAAATTATTAACACCAATTTAGAAATAAACTTCGGTGGTTTGGGTAATATCAATAATTATATGATAGTGAAATTGTAAAAAGGGAAACCGTTACGATTTGGGTATTGGCGAAAGTCAAAACTAGGCTAGGTCTCAATTTAAATACTTAGGGAATAGTAGCTATCTAAAAAAGAATCCGATGAAAATTAGATTTTATTTAGTTAGTCGTAACCTTATATTTACTCGAAAGAAAAATATAAAGTTAATACTAAAACATTTTAATAGGGCTTAAAACTCAAAACAATCCATGAACCTAGGGGTGACACATTTAAGTAAATACTCCCATTTATCCCATTCATATTTATTGTAAAAGTATTTTTATTATTATTTACGAATTATTATTACAAAATATAAAAAGAATACATAAAAACACTCGAATCTGTACCAGTTAGTTTTGTCACATCGTATTACTCATACGCGAATCGTGTATGGTCTACACGAAACGCGTATGCCTGTTTATCAAACTGTACGATCAGATCTACACAATTCGTGTAAGGTTTAAGATATACGCGATACGCGTATAAATACGCGAAACGCGTACTGTATAAACACGGCTACAGTACCAGCTAGGTTAAAAATTAGGGTTTTAGTTATTTAATTATTTATATTTAGGTTATTACTATATAATTAGTATTAGTTATTATAAAATACCTTAATACATGTTTTAATCCTAAAAATTAGTATTAATTATTATAAGTTTATAATTTGTAACTAGTTTATAATTAGTTAATTAATTTAATTCCTTTTAATTTGTATTAATCTCATTAAAAATGTCTTTTAGTTAATTTAAATAAATTTATATTATAATTGCTCAAAACAAAATTCTAAACATATAGTTTTATTAAAAATTACTATTTTACTAATTACCATTTAGTAATAAAATTAATGCATCCTAATTAGTATAATCTCATTTAGTTCCTTTATAAGTTAATTATTGTAATCTTGTAATTTTATTTAGTAAATTAGTTAAGTTATTTTCTGTTACTGTTATATTATAAATTCCTAATCCAAAACCCCCTTTAATTAAGTTTGACATCAAAAACTATTAAAAACCATTAAACACTCCATCTCCCTGTGGAACGAATCGGATTTACCAACAAACTAAACTACATGAATAGGACTAGTTGCCTATATATGTGTGAAATCAACCTGAATTCAATAAAATACCACATATACAATAAATCAATTCGTGTAACAAAACAACTCAAATCCGTTCATAAATAAAGGTTACGATCCAGCACATCAACTTTTTGGCACCGCTGCCGGGGACTTGGCAGTTAAATAAATAGATAATTTTTCTGATTCGTAGTAGTAGTTGGATTTGTACGTGGACCGGGTTGTTGGATCACCAATTTTATTGGTCAATAGAAGGATCCTGCCCCTCTGCTGCATCTTTTGGCTATTCAAAACGTGGGCAAAATCAGAAGAAAAATCTGTTTGTTTAAGGGTTTTTATCATTGTTTTTATGTTATTCGATCCTCTCGAGGAAATTCATTTCCAAGAAAGTTCAAAGTTTATGAATAAATCCTTTAGTTCTTTGTACAATTTCTCAAATTGTATGATCCGTTCAATCCTAAACTCGTTAAACTTAATCCGGAACCTCAGAGAATTAATAAAAGTCAAAAACAACAAAAAGAAGTACTAGTAATTTTAAAACACCGAAAAACACTAAAAAAGAAACAAGTAAGTAACACTAGAAAAGCTTTTGGTGTTATGATCTCATAATAGAAATTAATGTATGAACTTACGTTCCTCCAACGCTAAATTAACTCCTTCACATCCTGAGCCCGAAAGAAAATTCCACGAACGCTTAAGAGCTCAAGAAGTAGAATCTCTTGCTAAAAATTTAGAGTCACTTTCCTTAGAATCCGACTCTGAACCAATAATTCAACCAATCATAGAGCCGATTATTAAAGAAGAAGAAGAAATGGCTGATACAAATCAAACGATGGAAGCATTAATGAAGGCCACAAGAAAAGGTCAAGGCCACGCAATCATCCAACCCATAATGAGTGATGGCTTTGAAATAAAAGGTCAATTTTTACACATGGTGACTAATACATGTCAATTCGGTAGAGCCCCAAATGAGGATGCTAACGAGCATCTTCGTAAGTTTGTAAGCATTTGCAAGCTTTTCAAAATCAAAGATGTCACCGATGAAGTTGCATGTTTAAAAATCTTTCCATGGTCCTTAAAAGATGATGCAAGAGATTGGCTAGACTCATTACCAGAAGGTTATATTGAAAACTGGAATGATATGATGGATAAATTTTTGTCAGAATTCTTTCCTGCTTCAAAAGCAGCAAAATTACAAAGTGACATAAATCACTTTAAACAAAAGCCTAATGAAACTCTTTATGAAGCTTGGACCCGATTCAATAAAATGCTTCGAATATGTCCTCAACACGGGTTGAATACATTCCAAAAGGTCCAGATATTCTATAAAGGAGTCAATGTGGCAACTAGAAAAGATATAGATGTTGCAGCCGGAGGTTCGATCATGAAGAAAACACCTGAAGACGCTCACACAATCATTGCTGATTTAGCTTCCCATTCCCATAATTGGCATCAAGAAATAGAATTCTCTAGATCATCAAATGTTGCTAGTATTGAAAGCAATGATGAAATTGCTTCTTTAAAAGTTCAAATAGCAAATCAAGCAAGGCAAATCGAGAAAGTAACCAAGGAAATGCATGCTATCAGAGTAGGATGTGAACTATGCCAAGGTCCCCATCTTACTAGAGATTGTGATCAAAGTACAATGGAAGAGCAAGCAAATTTCTTAGGTTACTTACGAAAAGGTGAAATGAACTTCAGTGATTTTCCAGCTATAGAAGCAAACAACCGAAAATATCCTCCTATAAACAGCTATCAAGTAGGAGGACCTTCAGGATCAAATCATAATAACTATCAAAATAATAATAACTATCAAGGAGGAAATCCAGGTTACCAAAATAACCGGAATTTCCCAAATCAAAATCAAAGAAATCCGCCACCAGGCTATAATAACCGAAATCAACCTCAACGAAATTATCAAAATAATTTCCAACACAATCAACCACAACCACTAGCACTTATGCAACCACAACCATTAGCAATTATGCAACCTCAACCTGAGAGGAAATCTGGTTTAGAAGATCTCTTAAGAGATTTTATGGTTAAGCACGAACAAAATGCAGAGCTCCAAACTCAGCAAATCCGAAATCAACAAGCCACAATACAAAACTTAGAAAGGAATGTTGGAAGGATATCACAGTTACTATCAGAGAGACCACCAGGTACTCTCCCCTCAAATACTCAAGTGAATCCCAACAACCCCCAAACAAGGAACGAGCATGTAAATGCTATAACTACTAGAAGTGGTTTAACTACTAAACCGGAGACTCTTAAGTCCCCGGAAGTTCCTTTATGTCCTTCTGTTTTACAAATTCCGGTTGATGAAAATGAGCAAGTTGACAAAGAACAAGAGAAAGATGATCCACCTGAGGTCATACCAAAGAAAAGTGAAGAACCAACAGTAAAGGTGCATAAGGAACCCATTCCATACCCAAAAGCATTAAAAAAAGATAGACTCGCGAGGCGATATGAGAAATTTGCGGACATGATTAAGCAAATTAGCATTAACATGCCACTCGCAGAGGTTCTTAGGGATATGCCCAATTACGGGAAGTTTTTAAAGGATCTCATATCCTCGAAGGGTAAATACCACGACGTTTCTGCCACATTCCTCCATGAGGAATGTTCGGCCATCTTAAAGAAACAAAATGTACCTCCAAAATTAGGAGACCCTGGTAGTTTTATCATACCATGTATGATGGGTGATTCGGTAGTGTACGATGCACTAGCCGACCTAGGTGCAAGTGTTAACCTAATGCCTTACTCGTTATATTTAAAACTTGACTTAGGAGACTTAAAACCAACCCGAATGGGTATTCGATTAGCAAACCAATCATTTGATACTCCCATAGGTATAGCCGAGGATATACTTGTAAAAGTTGGCTCACTTATCTTTCCCGTCGACTTTGTTATTCTAGAAATGCAAGAGGACACAAAAGTTCCTATCATTTTAGGACGTCCTTTCCTAAACACTGCAGATGCTATCATTAATGTCCAAAAAGAACAATTGAGTCTAGGTGTGGGAAACGAGAGAATAATTTGTCACATTGACAAAGCCATGAAAAGACCCACTTCTACCGATGACTCTTGTTTTCAAATTGATGTTATAGATCTTTGTGTCGAGAATGAATTGAAGGAGCTACTTAAAATTGATATCCCGGGGTTAGTCCCGGTAAGTGAGAATGAATACTTCAATATTGATAAAGATTTTGATGAGTTGATGAAGGTGGTCACGGATGACGAGACCATAATAGAAAAAATTCCCAAGGAAGAGGAATCGTTTGAGGAAATCAAAAATGAAGATAGATTTCGTATAAAAAATTCCTTAGAAGAACCACCCGTACTAGAGCTTAAAGAGCTACCCAAACACTTGGAGTATGCTTATCTCGAAGGTACATCTCAATTACCAGTAATTATTGCTTCACATCTTTCAGATAATGAGAAGGATAAGCTAATTTCTGTATTAAAAACCCATAAAAGGCTATAGCCTGGAAAACAACCGACATTCCGGGAATAAACCCGTCTTATTGTACACATAAAATTCTCCTTGAGAATGACTACAAACCCGTAGTACAAAGACAACGCAGGCTAAATCCCAACATGAAAGAGGTTGTTAAAAAGGAGGTCGTCAAGCTTCTTGACGCCGGGTTAATCTACCCCATCTCCGATAGTCCATGGGTTAGTCCAGTACAAGTAGTACCCAAAAAGGGGGTACAACTGTTATATTAAATGAAAAGGACGAACTCGTCCCAACTAGAACAGTTACCGGCTGGAGAGTCTGTATTGATTACAGATGTCTAAATGATGCCACTAGAAAGGATCATTTTCCGTTACCTTTTATTGATCAAATGCTTGAACGATTAGCGGGAAAAGAATATTATTGCTTTCTAGACGGTTTCTCCGGTTACTTCCAAATTCCAATTGATCCCAACGACCAAGAAAAGACCACATTCACTTGTCCTTTCGGTACCTTTGCCTATCGCCGCATGCCGTTTGGTTTATGCAATGCACCCGGAACCTTTCAAAGGTGCATGATGGCAATCTTTGATGACATGGTAGAGGATTGTATGGAAGTCTTCATGGATGACTTTTCCGTATTTGGAGACTCCTTTGAATCGTGTCTTTTCAACCTTGAACGTATGCTTATCCGATGTGAGAAAGCAAACTTGGTCCTAAATTGGGAAAAATGCCACTTCATGGTGAAGGAGGGCATTGTACTTGGTCACAAAATATCTCGTGCGGGAATAGAGGTAGATAAAGCTAAAATTGAAGTTATCTCTAAGCTACCTAAACCATCAAATGTTAAAGCAATTAGAAGCTTTCTTGGTCACGCAGGATTCTATAGGCGATTTATCAAAGATTTTTCTAAAATCGCCCGCCCATTGACCAAACTTCTTGAAAAGGATGCTCCATTTGACTTCGATTCTAATTGCGAGAATGCATTCTCGATTCTAAAGTCAAAACTCACACAAGCTCCAATTATGGTATCTCCGGATTGGAGTATGCCATTTGAGCTAATGTGTGACGCAAGCGACTATGCTTTAGGTGCTGTTTTAGGACAACGTCCCGATAATCATTTTCTTCCGATTTATTATGCAAGTAAAACTCTAACGGGAGCCCAAATTAATTATACCACCACGGAAAAAGAACTCCTAGCGGTTGTTTATGCATTTGATAAATTTCGGTCATATTTGGTGTTGTCCAAGACCATTGTTTACACGGACCATTCGGCACTTAGGTATTTATTCTCGAAACTAGATGCAAAACATCGTCTCATACGTTGGGTTCTTTTACTTCAAGAATTTGACATTGAGATACGTGACAAGAAAGGAGCTGAGAATCTAGCTGCCGATCATTTATCCCGACTTGAAAACCCCGAATTAGATAAACTTGATGACACAATCATCAAGGACACATTTCCTGACGAATCTCTAATGAGGGTTGAAAAAGAATCTGAAATCCCATGGTTTGCCCATTTTGCAAACTATCTTGCTTCAGGCATTCTACAAAAAGGACTTACTTATCAGCAAAAGAAGAAATTCTTTGCGGATTTAAAGTCTTATTTCTGGGAATACCCAGACCTATTTCGTGTTGGTGCGGATCAAATAATTCGCCGTTGTGTGTACGGACAAGAAGCTCAACAAATTCTTGAGCATTGCCATCAAGGGCCAACCGGCGGTCATTTCGGACCAAACCACACTGCAAGAAAAATCCTTGAATCGGGCTTTTATTGGCCCATGATCTTTAAAGATGCCCATGATTTCGTTCGGACTTGTAACGCATGCCAACGAACGGGTAACATCACGAAAAAGGATGAGATGCCTCAAACCGGCATCCAAGTTTGTGAAATCTTTGACATTTGGGGAATCGATTTCATGGGACCCTTTCCAAGTTCACATAAGTGCAAGTACATACTAGTAGCCGTTGACTATGTATCCAAGTGGGCTGAAGCAAAAGCTTTGCCTACAAATGATGCTAGGGTGGTGGTAAACTTCTTGAAAAATCTTTTCTCACGCTTTGGAATCCCAAAAGCACTCATATCCGACCGAGGAACACATTTTACCAACAACCTTCTTGAAAAGGTGTTGAAGAAGTATGGCGTAACTCATCGTTTCTCTACTTCGTACCACCCGCAAACAAGTGGTCAAGTGGAGAACACGAATCGTGCCTTAAAACGCATACTTGAGAAGACGGTTAATAACAACCCTAAAATCTGGCAACGCAAGTTAGATGACGCGTTGTGGGCTTTTAGGACTGCGTATAAAACACCAATAGGTACCACACCATTTAGACTTGTATACGGTAAAGCGTGTCATCTACCTGTTGAAGTTGAACACAAGGCGTACTGGGCTATGAGAGAATGTAATACTGACCTTGTACAAGCCGGAGAAAATAGGTTATCACAACTTAACGAACTAGATGAATTAAGATTACAAGCCTACGAAAATTCTAAAACATATAAAGAAAAAACTAAAGTATGGCACGATGCACGATTAAAAAAGAAAGAATTTGAACAAGGGGATAAAGTATTGGTATTCCAATCACGTTTCAAGTTTTCACCTGGTAAACTTAGATCCCGATGGAATGGGCCATATATAATAAAACAGGTTTTTCCATCTGGATATGCAGAGTTGTATGGTAAAGACGGTGGAACTTTCAAAGTGAACGGACACAGACTCAAGTTATACTTTGAAGAAATCAATACTACGGAAAGAGACGAAACCACCTTCTACCCTAAGGACAAATAAATTCAGGGTAACTCTAAGGTTTTAAACTCCATTCTCGATTTTTATTCTTATCTTTAAGAGTGGGGTTAGATTGGTCTTTCCCTAGCAGACCCTAAAGAACTAGTCTTCTCCCTCCATTCTACCTTTTTAATTTCTTTTTGTTTTTATTGTGTAATTTCAAGATGCGCAGTCAGTATATCTACAACCATTTCATTTTAAAGTGCGATAAGATTTTACCGAGGGATGTGGTGTTAGATATTAAGAAAAGATGCGATAAGGCGAGGAAAGAAGAAAGACAGAAACTAAATGAGACAAACTATGCAAGAGGAAAATCTAAATCAGCTAAAAGGCGTAGAGCACGTCATTTGGGTAAATGTGTAAAATGTGGAAAACCGACTCACTCCGGAGATTGCCCAAAGAACCAAACGGACTCTAATTACGAGTACGTAACCTTATGCCGAGAAGGGCCTTTAAAATGTGCAGAAGAAAACCTCTTAAACCAGTGAGGTTACGCCTACGAAGCAATGGGGAGCGAAATAATGCGACTCCACTACGAGGCGAGCCAACGAGGCTTCACTCTTTAAATCTTTTTCTCGCCAATTATGTGTTTGTGCATTTTTTGTGTGTAATGTTTTGGTGTGTTTGGTTTGTTTTTGTTTGTTGTATGTTCTATTAAAACGGTCTACCATTTAAAAGTGATGAACCTTGAGTTCAATATGTTTTCATTAAAAACGATAAATGTTAAGTGTTACAACTGAATTATCGTTTTTCAAAATTGCACGAAATTTCTTATTGGATTCATAAGATATCTGTTAAATAGTAAACCACGAAAACAAAATAAAATTTAAAAAAAAAAAAAAAAAAATCCTTTCTACTAAATTGAAGGTGAAACGCCTTGAGTTTAACTTGTTTCTTTGAAAATGAAAATGTTAGGTGTCACAACTGAATTTTCATTTTTCAAATTGCACAAATTTTTTTTGTTAAATTCTAAAAGTCTACAGTAGATTGCAAAATATACCTTTTTATCAATAACCGTAAAAATATATAACTTGTAAATCTTTGTCGTGGATAATGATAGGTTTGACGACCGAATTTATCTCTACCTAATCGATAGGAAACAAAGTTTTAAGTTTGAAAATTAGTTGATCTAGGGGTATACAAAAAAAAATAGAGTGTATTTTAATTTGTGTAATTTTTATTTTTCATGTACTTAAAATTAAAAATGTTAATAATTTTAACACAAAAATAGAGTGTTTTTATTTTATTTTAAATTTGTTTTCGAAAAACATTAAAAAACTTTAACTTTTAATGGATTGAATTTTATAAATTGAAATTAAAAATTTATAAACGGATTAAGATCAGGTGTAACAACCGAATTTCCGTTATAAATATAAATCTATAAAAGATATTTTAAAATCAATTGTTTATAAGTTGAAAAAAAAAAATACAGACAAAGCATACGCGAATCGTGTAGACCTACACGAAACGCGTGGAATACAAAGCTTACGCGAATCGCGTAGACCTACGCGAAACGCGTAAGGTCAAAAATAGCTGAACATAACAGATCGAGCAGCAGACAGTTTTCACACTCCCATTTTTTTATTTCTGCTGCTGTGACGAAAACCCAACACAAAAACCCGAAAATCACACCCAAAAACTTAAATTAACAATTCCAATCTTCCCCAATCCTTCAATCTTTCAACATGCCTAGATTGGTAAGGGTCCTAAACCCATTTTACCTCATGTTCTTCAAGTTTTTCATTATTTTTCTTTATAGCTTTAATCCGATTTATATGCATGTTTTTGTTGAATTTTGCTTGATTAATGCTATATCTATGTTGTTAGTAGGATAATAAACCCGATTAGCATAAAAAAATTGATGTTTAATTGGTTATTAAAAAATTAGGGTTCATACAAAATTGGGGAAAATTAGGAAATTGATACTGAGGTGTGTTATTTTGGTTGTAATTAGTTGTTTTTGAGTGTTTTGTTAGTAGTTAGAACTTTTGAACATGATTTTGATTGTTTGACTGTGTGATTTTTAATTTTAGCCTAAATTTGTTAATTTTTTGCAAGTTCATTTTAATGAATCAAGTATGAACTTTAATGCTATTAAGGATTGTTTAGAAGTTGAAATACACGCAATGTGATTGAGTTGAATTAGATACACTTAGATAAATTGCGTGTTTTCACTTGTGAATTAAACTATGCATATGAAACTTGATTTTTGAATTATGATTTTTGGTTTGTTTCTGCTTTATTTTGAATTATAGAACTAAATCTTCCAATGTTGTTGAAATAGATTGATTCATGTGGTGATGAAACAAGCTTGTTTGTTGAATTTAAACTCTTTGCTAACATTGACACATCCTATTGGGATGATTTCCTTGTTTTTAAAATGTTATGCAGGGACCTTTTAGAATGAGGGCATTTAACCAACAACAAGCACAAGATCAAGTTACCCCCGAAATGGAACAACAACTCTTGAACCTACACCCGATCCTGCAATTTCCTAACGAATTACATCAAAGGGTGCAAAAAGTTAAGGATTTACTCATTCTGGTAAATCGAACCATCTCTCCAGTTTACGTTGTTGATTGGGATCCCCTAGGAGACCCAGTCAATTTAGATACACCGATAAGGGAAATTTTAACCCAAAGTTTCACGAATGAATTTGGGGAAATTAGGTATTATAATGACTTTGAGAGATTGTTTAGGTTAAATTCTCCTGTATATAGAGAATGGTGTTTAGAATTTTATTCTACCGTTAGGATGAATATACACCCGGAAAATATCGAAGATACTAGTTTCTTACAATTTAGATTGGGTGGTGTAGATAGAGTAATGTCCCTAGGCGATATGACTATGGCCTTAGGGATTTATGACGGTAATGAGATGAATGCTCCAGGTTTTTGGGAATATATTTTTACAGGAGCTAGGTATACAGGAGATTATGATTCTTTGAGTGTCTGGCGCTCTTTTTCCCAAAAGAATACTTATGTAGCAGGCCAAGAATCATACCTTAAGATCACTGATGTTCGCTATCGAATAATTCATAAATTTATAGCGAACACAATTAACCAAAGGGCATTCCTTAATACAGATAAGATTAATTATGTTGACCTTTGGTATTTAGATGCAATCAGAGATAGGGATACATTTATTAGTATACCCTATGGAGTGGCCTACTTTTTAGCCCACTTTGGTAAGGGTGCTCGAGGATCCAGTGACATGTCGGGGGGTCACTATGTCACGTGTTTGGCAGCCTGGTTCGGTCTCGACCCGAACGAATTTGACCCTCCAATCCAACCAATAGATCAACCGGTTCGTAATTTGGGATTGGAGGTGTATAGGACAGCTAAGGCTATACGTGTAAGGGGTGGGGTACGTAGTTTAAGGCAACAGGAAGTTGCTGCTCACGCACCTATGGAGGAGGATGATGAACCCGTGAGGGAAGCTAGGAGGAGACGCAGAGAGACAGATCAGGCTAGCTCGTCTCATACAGGTACTTCTGATTTCGATATGCTCCAAAACTCGTTTAACGCATTGAGTTTAGATGTACGTAATTCATATCAAAACTGGGGAGCGAGATCAGAAGATCAGTACACTGCTTTATCTCGGCAATTAGGGGACATTAGGCATACCCAGCTAGATCAATATAATATGCTGTCCAACATCCGATATGATCAGAGGGGAATGGGAAATCAATTAGAGTGGGCGCACCAACAGGCATATCTATACGCGTCCAACCCGCAAGCTTACGCACCCTCAGCCTTTCCATCATATCCCCCATGGCAATCACCCGATGACCCTCTACCTCCACCATATGACCATAACGCCGCCATAGCCGCGAGTCAGGATGCATATAGGCGTTTCTACGAGGAACAACGCCTAAACGAGCAACGGCAGCGACAGCAACAGGAGGAGGGCGAACGAGGAGGACCATTTTGGAGCCCATTTGACTAGTTCTATTGTTTTAAACATTTTTATTTTTATGGTGTGTAATAACGTTATTGTATGGTGTGTTTTAATACTTTTATGTTTCTTATGTTTTATTATATTTTAGCAAGAAAGTAGTGTGGGGTAAAATTGTTTTGTACGATTGATGTACAACCCCATGTTTTGTGTGCTTTTACATGGTTTTGACAGGTACAGAAGAAAATGCAATTAGACGAAACGAAACATCGAATTACATTGTGATACAAACGTTGGATAAAATCATAGGTAAAACAATTTGAAAATCCAAATCGGTTAACAAAGGAAGTTCCAAATACTTCACACTATTTGCCCTCTCAAATTTATACATTATTATCTGATTTTATGTAATGAGGGCATTACATAATCTTAAGTGTGGGGTGGGAATATATAAATTCTCGAGAACTTATAAGTTATTGGTTTTTATGAAAATTTGAAAATCTTTAAACAAATATAACAAATAAATTTTTAAGGTAACTACGAGCGATTAAAGCATAGGTGTCAAAAACCGAAATTATCGTCTCAATACATTAAAAACGCATAAGTTTATTTGTTTAAAACCTATAAAAGAAAACCAAGTATAACAAGAATTTATAAAACCTTATGTTGAGAACCATATATCACATGTTTCTATGAAGTTATTGCAGATATCATTGCTTTGGAACGTATAAACCTGAATATTCCATTATTACGAGTAATAGAGGATGAATCTAGTCCATCCCGTAAGGAAGTAAAGTCTTCCAAATTGACACACTTGCTAACTTATGTTAGAAGATGTAGTCCAGAACAGCTGTAGGTTGACGAAAAATCTTGTAAATTCATCCCTAAAATCGGCTGGAAATCCACCTAACCTCAGCATCAAACAGGGTTTTTGGTGGTCAGACTTATCCTAACCATGAGAAGGATATGTCTCGTACAATGGGGGGGCACAATGCAAATTAGCTTTTAAGACTAATGAATCTAATCCCCAGATGGATAATCTCCGTAAAGATTAACCGCATCTATGTTTGACCGCGGTCAACATACATATGCCATAACAAATTGAGGTGTGCAAACTCATGGTTCACCGATGATATTTGGACACGATATAATTTTGTTCTAAAAACTTATGCTATTTTATGAATTATATTTGTGTAAAACTATTTTTGGACATTTGGCTTCAAGTTCCATGATACTACAATCATGGGGGCGAATAGCTTGCTAATCGCCGACTGAGACTTCGGTTTTCAGTTACCCTCAACCGGAATTTGAGGTTAAAACCGGAAAACGTGTCTAGTGTAAAAACTAGCATGACATTTTAATAAATCATAAAACGTTTTCACAAGGTCCAATTTTCCCTAAGGATCCAAATTTTTAAACCCTAATCACGAGTTTCATGTTTGTTTCTGTTGTCAGAATTTCGTTTCGTGTGGTGTGCGTGTGATCCAATAAATACTGTGTTGTGTAATATATTTCATATAGCGTGTGTTTCATTTCGTGTAGTGTGTGTTGTGTGATCTAATGTTCGATAATAAAGATATATATAATGTTCCGATTCTGTTCAAAGATGTAATTGCTTGAGGACAAGCAACGTTCAAGTGTGGGGTATTTTGATATTGCTCTAAACATACATATTATTCGACGCAATATCACTTATATTTCATAGGTTTTCACCATCTACAAAGACATTCAATGAGCATTTCACGAGAAAAACGACAAAAGTGGACAAGAGCTTGAAGTTTGAAGAAACGATGATAAAACGATAGTTTTAACCAAATTTATATCAAGAAACGTTTATCCGAATGAAAGTACAAGATAAATGAAGAAAAGAGTTCAAATGGAAAGTGCCAAGTCAGTACACGTCAGTACGGGATCAACAAAGAACAAACGAAAAGAAAAGAAAAATGAAGAAAACTGTCGATTGTACTTACACGAACCGTGTAACACTACACGAAACGTGTAGCATTTTGGTCTTATGCGAATCGTGTAGCCTCTACACGAAACGTGTAATGTTAGGCCGAGTTTAATCATGGATCAGAAATGGGGCGGCTGCTTTTGAGATTAAAAATTATTCTTTTTCTTAGTGCTACAGCAAATAGGATGGCTTTTGACTCAACTACTACTTCTATTTCAATGATAAATAAGGAGATACATAAGAGATATTAAGGACACATATCATACAATTATTATACACACATACAAATTATTGTCATTTATTTTTAGTACTCTGTATCATTTTCATTTTAATCTCAAGGTTCAATATTTAGGATAGTTTCAAATATTAAGGGTGTATTTTTCGTGATTAAGGGTGTTATTGTACGCGTGAAAGGGGTGTTATTATTGTAATTTTCTACCGTTTGAAGTTAATGAAAGTGAAGATATTTTAGTAAGTTTACTCTGTTAAAATTATCATTGTTATTATGTTTGCATATCCATATTTTTATGTTTACGCTAGTGTAATGAATAGCTAAATTTTCCATAGTGTTTGCTTAGATGTAGAGCCCCTAGTGGAATGGATTGTTATCAATTGTAAAAGTTAAAATGTAACTTAGGTATTTTTAATATTGAGCCTAGTTAAAAGAACCATTATTGTGTAATTAGGTATTTAACCCTTGCCACTTAATTTATTAAATTTAAATAACGAAAGTTGTTTTTATTTATATAAATTAAGCTTCAACATTAAAATGATCTAGACGAAATTATGGATAAATTATTAACACCAATTTAGAAATAAACTTCGGTGGTTTGGGTAATATCAATAATTATATGATAGTGAAATTGTAAAAAGGGAAACCGTTACGATTTGGGTATTGGCGAAAGTCAAAACTAGGCTAGGTCTCAATTTAAATACTTAGGGAATAGTAGCTATCTAAAAAAGAATCCGATGAAAATTAGATTTTATTTAGTTAGTCGTAACCTTATATTTACTCGAAAGAAAAATATAAAGTTAATACTAAAACATTTTAATAGGGCTTAAAACTCAAAACAATCCATGGACCTAGGGGTGACACATTTAAGTAAATACTCCCATTTATCCCATTCATATTTATTGTAAAAGTATTATTATTATTATTTACGAATTATTATTACAAAATATAAAAAGAATACATAAAAACACTCGAATCTGTACCAGTTAGTTTTGTCACATCGTATTACTCATACGCGAATCGTGTATGGTCTACACGAAACGCGTACGCCTGTTTATCAAACTGTACGATCAGATCTACACAATTCGTGTAAGGTTTAAGATATATGCGATACGCGTATAAATACGTTAAACGCGTACTGTATAAACACGGCTACAGTACCAGCTAGGTTAAAAATTAGGGTTTTAGTTATTTAATTATTTATATTTAGGTTATTACTATATAATTAGTATTAGTTATTATAAAATACCTTAATACAGGTTTTAATCCTAAAAATTAGTATTAATTATTATAAGTTTATAATTTGTAACTAGTTTATAATTAGTTAATTAATTTAATTCCTTTTAATTTGTATTAATCTCATTAAAAATGTCTTTTAGTTAATTTAAATAAATTTATATTATAATTGCTCAAAACAAAATTCTAAACATATAGTTTTATTAAAAATTACTATTTTACTAATTACCATTTAGTAATAAAATTAATGCATCCTAATTAGTATAATCTCATTTAGTTCCTTTATAAGTTAATTATTGTAATCTTGTAATTTTATTTAGTAAATTAGTTAAGTTATTTTCTGTTACTGTTATATTATAAATTCCTAATCCAAAACCCCCTTTAATTAAGTTTGACATCAAAGACTATTAAAAACCATTAAACACTCCATCTCCCTGTGGAACGAATCGGATTTACCAACAAACTAAACTACATGAATAGGACTAGTTGCCTATATATGTGTGAAATCAACCTGAATTCAATAAAATACCACATATACAATAAATCAATTCGTGTAACAAAACAACTCAAATCCGTTCATAAATAAAGGTTACGATCCAGCACATCAATGTTATTTTCATTAATGTCTCGTAGCTAAGTTATTATTATGCTTATTTAATGCCGAAGTAATCGTGATGTTTGACTAAAAATATTAAAATTGGGTAATTGGGCTTTGTACCATAATTGGGGTTTGGACAAAAGAACGAAACTTGTGGAAATTAGACTATGGGCTATTAATGGGCTTTATATTTGTTTAACTAAATGATAGTTTGTTAATTTTAATATAAAGATTTACAATTGGATGTACCTATAAATAACCATATACACTCGATCGGACACGATGGGCGGGATATTTATATGTACGAATAATCGTTCATTTAACCGGACACGGGAATGGATTAATAGTCTATGGAATTATTAAAACAGGGGTGAAATTATGTACAAGGACACTTGGCATAATTGATAACAAAGTATTAAAACCTTGGATTACACGCAGTCGATATCCTGGTGTAATTATTAAACAAAGTATTAAGACCTTGTTACAGTTTAAGTCCCCAATTAGTTGAAATATTTAACTTCGGGTATAAGGATAATTTGACGAGGACACTCACACTTTATATTTATGACTGATGGACTGTTATGGACAAAAACCAGACGGACATATTAAATAATCCAGGACAAAGAACAATTAACCCATGGGAATAAACTAAAATCAACACGTCAAACATCATGATTACGGAAGTTTAAATAAGCATAATTCATTTATTTTCATATTTAATTGCACTTCTAATTATCACATTTTTATTTATTGTCATTGTATTTAATTGCACTTTTAATTATCGCACTTTTTAATTATCGCAATTTTATTTCATCGCACTTTTATTTATTGCAATTTCATTATCGTTATTTATTTTACGCTTTAAATTAAGTCTTTTATTTATTTAATATTTTACATTAGGTTTTAACTGCGACTAACGTTTTAAAAATCGACAAACCGGTCATTAAAAGGTAAAAACCCCCTTTTATAATAATAATATTACTTATATATATTTGTATTTTTATAAATTAAAACTAATATAGCGTTAAGCTTGTTTAAGTGTATCCCTGTGGAACGAACCGGACTTACTAAAAACTACACTACTGTACGATTAGGTACACTGCCTATAAGTGTTGTAGCAAGGTTTAGGTATATTCATTCTATAAATAAATAAATATCTTGTGTAAAATTGTATCGTATTTAATAGTTTTTCCTAGTAAAATATAAGCTTTTTCATATACACCTCTACGCACATCAGCAACATTCATTGCGCAACATTTAAATTACAAGTACTTTGGCATGTAACTACGGTGAGATCCTAGTCCCACCTTTTCAACAACTTTTACTCTTTAAATTATGGGATGAGAAACATATACGTATCATACCTTTATGCTTTGAACACAAGTACGAAAACAAACATTCCACGTGGGGTTAGAACAAAAAGGCCTCAATTCAATTATCATTAGTTACACTTGCAGGGTGTAAACGTGAACTTATGTTGTGTGGATCCATACGGGCTTGACAAGCCCTCATTCGGACGGTTCGCTACCGTTAGCGGATGAAATATATTTTCGAGTATATAGTGTAGGTTCTAACACTATGATAACAGGGTTCGTAAACAGTTAAGTTTTGATAATTGGGTGCTCCACAAACGTACAACAACTTTGGAATGCAAACGATTTGGATAATCAACTATACAAAATCTTGTGGTTCAAAAACAACGTTTACAATTATACCTATGATTTCACCAACGTTTTTCGTTGACAGTTTTCTATATGTTTCTCAGGTTCATACTTGGCTACCTGATACATGCTTCTGCATACTTTGATTACTAGCTTGGGGTCAAGCATACATGCATACGCTAGTGATAGCACCTTTGGATTCAAATTTAAAGCATACATACTTACGCTATTTATAGAAATCGTGATTTTCAAATTATATTATGTCGCAAGTCATTTCATTTATACCTTATAACTTATGTAAACTTAAACCTTGTCGAACCGTTTGGTAACTTAAACTTTGCAAGTCATACACGTTTCAAATGAATGCGACATAATTTTGGTCAAACGCGTCTCATTTAGGGACTATGACCACGTTACGGGACCTGAGTTGACGGCGCCGTCAATGGCGATTTTGTCGGATCGTTACAATTAGGTTCCCAATAGTATCTCGCATGGCTAAAGATAACTTATATTAACTTTTTTACATCATTATTTTATAGTATTATCGTTATGAGTTGTATTTTTTTTTTCCCAAATATATTGGCGATACAAATTTTCATCGTTGCAACAGAGTTAGCTTTTAGCACGAGCGGTCGTGTTCTTGACCCATATAGATCAAATTTGTCACCCGTCATTGTTGAGGCTTTGATTTGTACACAAGATTGGGTGAGAAAGTCGAGGAAGCCAATTTTAGATGAGACAGATGATATATTACATGATGACGATATCGTTATAGGTAATTAAAATGAATTATGAACTTAGTTTGTATCTTACCTTCCGTATTGGTAATGTAATTTGTTTTTCATTATAAATGTAGCAATTGAAAACATGATAAACAATCAAAATGCAAGAGGAAAAAGGAACCAAGCGGTTGAGGATTAAGAGCTTTTTGAAGAGTGTCTTTTATGTTTTCAAATTTTAATATTACATATTTCGTTAAAACTTACGTGTTTTAGTAATTTTATTATAAGTTTCGATTGTTTTAGTAAATCTTATCAGACTTCATACATCTTTTTATCAAATCACAGTAAGTTATTGTACACTCACAGATACTCTCTTCTATATCCGCACATCTTTTATATGTTTTTAGATGTTAAAAACTTTATTATTGTGTCATAAAGGAAATTGCTTATGTCATAAGTTTACCTAAAAATGGTGTATCAATAACTGAGTCTTCATGCATGATTTTCCAGATCATATTTGAATATTTGAATGATATAAGGATACTATGCATAGTATAACAATAATATGTATGGATGAACTTAAAAATCAATGATGTAAAGATACTATGCAATGTCATTTTCACATAACATCCCTACATATTACAGTGAATGGTATAACAAGATGTAGAAACAAGTAATTATTTTTAATTTTGCAGAAAATATTATTTTATTTCTTATTTAGTCCGGTTCCAAGAGGTATAGTACCTCTTTTTACCGTACCGGTACGGGTACCGGTACCGTATTCACACCGAACCGGTTATATCGGTACGGTATTCAGTACTCGCTTATAGAGTAAAAAATGAAGCGGTACGGTTCGGTACCGGTATGATATCATGCTCATCCCTGGTCAGCAAGTCCAATCGAGACGAGCTTTGTTTTTACACATCCAAATCAAACAAATCAGACAACAAACTCTGAACATTAAAACTCCGCAACTATTTCACACCACTTAACAATTTGCCCAAGATCAAATTTCTTATAACTCTCAGTTCCATTTCTAAGGTGAAAAAACCTCGCCGGTCAGTTGAATCAATCATTTCTAATTGACACGGGAAATAATTAAAAAAAAATAAATTTTTCTTTCGGGATGACATGTCGTCCATAAATGTCGTTTCTAAAGAAATGGTCAAACTTTTCATGAAAAGCTGCCCAAGTTTTTGTCCTTTGGTGTATTTTTGGGGACGCCTATTTGTCGTCCCTAAAAGTGTCGTCCCCAATTAGTACTTTTCTTGTAGTGTAGCTATGGTTACAGAGGTCTTCACATATAATGTATCACTATGGCTTCTACACGTACTCTCTACTTTCAGTGCAAATAAACACCCGAGTTATTTATGTTACTTAAGGAAGAATTTCAGAAAGCTTCCACCCAATGAGAATCCGGACTATTATTACCGAGTCCAATTTTGTTAATCATCTTGAATTGTACACGGCTGATAACTGATAAATTAGTGGCAACAAACTTGTAAAAATACAGCTGCATATCTTATATGTGATAATGAACAGCTATTGCGCAACAGTAATGAAAACTCTATAGATCAAAGTGAGTTCCTAGAAAACAGAAACTTTGCTGTTGATCTTGCAATAAAAGTGAATGAATAGTACAAGTATCGACTTTGACCGTCTGAGGTAAACAACTCTTGCTCCCTAACATAAACCATGATTAACTAACTAGGGATTCTAATAACTATCAAGCCTATCTAACAAAAAATAACATGTAATAAAAAAAATGTTGCAATGACATGAGACTTATAGGATTGATAACACAAATAATAAAATAAACAAGAAAGAAAAATTAAAGCGCAAGAGTCTGTATCGAGAGTGGGTTTGGAATCGAGATTTTTAACGAACATTTGGAGATTAAGCTGGTAAACCCTGGGCATGTTGATGACTGCTGATGCTGATTCATCAATACGAAGAAAAATTATATGAAGATTCCCCTCTGGATCGACGACGGCGTAGACTTTGTCAGGGAGGTAAGGATTGCGCGGGATTTTAACCATACGCTTAGGGATTGGATGAAAAAGATTGGCAGCCATGTCATCTTCGTCTATCCCGGTTACCACTACAAGATCACCAACAATAAAGACTTTGAGGCGACTCTCTTCAATACGACGTACGTCATCAGTAAACCACACAATTCCAGGGCCCACTGAAATGCCTTGTTGATTGAGTATATTCTGATATTTCGCCTCAAACACATCAGCAGTCATATCTGATTGATCACATGTGTTAAAATACAATGCAAATTTGGTATTATAAAATATGGAATTAGTAGATGTATATATGTAAAATATCTAGATATTAATATGTATAAGAAAATATCTAGAATTTAGAATATGGTAGGAAAAATCTAGAAATTTGTATTTGATAGGAAAAATCTAGATATTTGTATGTGTAAAAAATATCTAGATATTTATCCATGGAAATATATAGTTTTTAGAATGTTCCATGGGGTACTATAAATATGAGTGATGAGTAGTTCATTTGTGTAAGGTGGGAGTAAGGAGTGAATGAGAGTAAGAAGAAGAAGTTCTGAAGAAGTAAAGAAGAGTGTGAGTTGATTTCATAATATTGTAATTATTTCTTTGTATTAATAAAAGTATTCTTCGTTAAGTTTCCCATTTAAGCCTCAGTTTGTGTTTAAGTTCTTAGTGCACTGTGTTGTATCTATTATATGGGCGGCTCTGCCGCCTAAGTGATATATGGTCGCTTATACCGTCTGAATGATATATGGTCGACACTGTCGCCTAAGCATTATTATGCACTAAGGATTCATAAAATTAAATGCTAACCAACGTCAAAGTGTTGGAATAGTGAGTATAGTATAATCTAGGTCCTCTATAGTGGGTATGTTGGGCTCGTCAAAGCTTCCAACAACATGTATATATATTATGTCATAACGCATTCATGATGTAAAATTCTCCAACAATTATACTCACTAACAAACATAAAAGTATAAAAGTATAGAAAGTAATAACCTTGAATTAAAGGAATGATGTTTGCCGGGAGGTTATCAAGCAAATTTCTGAATTTATAATCCCCGACAAACAGAGGAGGATACGGTGGGGAAGCTCCTCCAATGGTAGAAAGTTCACGTAGTACCTTAACCATACTCTCATCAGACAACTTATGAAGCAGTTCTGTTCATTTATACATCATATTCAGTATTTATCTATTAACTATACCGTTTTAATACTGATAATTGATTGATTATAAAAACAGCAAAAAACAAAAAGTAAAAGAAGTAGAATTAAACCATGGTATAACGGCCTGATTTCATTGACAGGAAGATTTTCTTCTGACTTCATTTTTTCTACAGCCTCAATGATACGCCCAATCAATACTGATGCATCATCAATGATTTATTAGAAAGAAAGTTAGGTAAATTAGTACTCCAATTTAGTCAGGAAACCAAAAATAAAATAAAAATAGTAACAACTGTGTTATACCTTCGGGAAATTGGCTCAAATACACTTTTTTTTAAGTTTTATTTCAAAATACACTTTTTGTAAAAAAATTGTCTTTTTACACCATTGGGTAGACCAAAGTGTTGGTCGACCACCTCATTTTTCAAGGTGGTCGACCAAGGTTCATTGAGTTCTCGGTCGACTACTGTGTAAACATGGTCGACTACCCCCACAAAAAATAACGCGGGCGACACAAATGGTGGTCGACTACCCATTTGGTAAAAAGACAAACACATTTAGGTAGTCGACCACCATTTGGGTCGCCCGCGTTATTTTTTGTGGGGGTAGTCAACCATGAAAATATGAGAGGTAGTCGACCATGAATACACAGTAGTCGACCGAGACCTCAATGAAGCTTGATCGACCACCTTGAAAAATGAGGTGGTCGACCAAGGTATATGGTGGTCAACCAACACTTTGGTCTACCCAATGGTGTAAAAAGACAATTTTTTTACAAAAAATGTATTTTGAAATAAAACTTAAAAAAAAATGTATTTGAGCCAATTCCTTTGGGTAGTCGACCACCATTTGGGTCGCCCGCGTTATTTTTTGTGGGGATAGTCGATCATGAAAATATGAGAGGTAGTCGACCATGAATACACAGTAGTCGACCGAGACCTCAATGAAGCTTGGTCGACCACCTTGAAAAATGAGGTGATCGACCAAGGTATATGGTGGTCGACCAACACTTTGGTCTACCCAATGGTGTAAAAAGATAATTTTTTTACAAAAAGTGTATTTTGAAATAAAACTTAAAAAAAAGTGTATTTGAGCCAATTCCCCTATACCTTCACCGGGGGTAAGGGCGGAAGGAGGAACTAGTTCATCTAATAAATTAGTAAAGAACTCATCGCAAGATGTAAGGGTTTTCGGTAGTAATTTTGATTCATTGTACATGTTGTTGTCTGGATTAGGTGTAGGACTGAATAAATTTGTAAAGAAATCTTTGAAAGATTGACGAGGTTTTGGGGGTAATTCTTCATTGTTGGTGTCTGGATGAGCAATGGTGCTATAATTAGAACGCAAACAACGATGATTATGATGAGTTTTTGAAGTTAAGTAACGCTCAAACCCAAACCCTAATTGTTCCTGAGATCTTGACAATCGCATGATTTGTTTTCCATAATTCAGTAAAGACATGCTCATTCTTCAATAGATTATGAAACTTTCTCTCGATAAACACACAGATACGTATAAGAAGGAGAAGGGCAATCCATTATTAAAATTCCCAAAAAAATTTTAGGGTTTGATGGTTTCTTTTCCCACAAGACTTCTTGAAACAGATCGCATTCTTTCTGAAAATACAAGTGCCGGTCACATTTAAAAGTCCGGCACTACAGTATATAGTTATTTATTTAAAAAAATAAAAAACTCAAAAAATATTCTAATTCGGGCCTCTTTACAAAGTGGGAGTTGATCCGTACACCACATTGTTTTTGGCATACACCACCAAAACAATTATTTAGACAGTTTACCCTTCCTTTGAGAAGTTAAGGGGAGTTGGTGGTGAACAAAAGGAAGGGTAAAAATGTCCAAAAAATTTATTTAGTGGTGTATGAAAAAATAGAGGTGATATACGGATCACCTCCCTTACAAAGTTGGTGTTTATTGCTAAATCTTAAGTGGGAACGGGTCCCACATCGCCTAAAGACTGAATATGAGCTTGTATGTGTGTTTTATTAGTCTTTTACCTATGCGCTCCTAGGACGATTGCAGAAACATGATTCTTATGATCCAAAACTCGATTTGGGCTTAGGATTTTTTTAATCCAAAGCGCGACATACGGATACGAATGCAACTCCAAAAAATTGGGACGTGCGAGTCCAATTTTTTCGATTCAAGCTTTTTCGCTTAGCACGTACTCCACGAAATAGATAAGATTTCGGTTTTGAATTCGAATTTATGATGTTACAATTGCAGATAAGACCAAATCTTTTCCTTCAATGTTTCCTTTCTACTTATGTTAAGAGCTTGTGTGTGTTTTACTCTTTTGTCTATGCGTGCGCATCATGGTGTGCAGAAAATTGGATTTGGGCTTGGGATTTCTCTAATTCAAAGCGCGATCTGCAGACATCAATGCAGCGGCAAAAATCTGGGCTCGTGCGAGTCCAGTTTTTACGAGTCACGTTTTTTTCTTGGCTTGTACTGCGCGAAATAGATAAGATTTCCGCATTCGAATTTCTCATGTTACTATTTAGTAAGACCAAATCTTTTTCTTCAAGGTTTATTTCCTACTATAAATACAAGTCTTTGGGTTGCAGAAAAACACACAGAAAAAACCAAAATTTAAAGCACAAAATCGTAAGCATCAAAGGCATCTGTTATCCTCTCATAACGATGTTGGTCTCCCCACTTCCCGATCACTTTTGATCAGGCAAGTGTTCAAGTCCGATAGGCGGCTTCGAACCGGTTTATCCTGAGAACAGACGAAGAAACTGTTTAAGATAATTGTATTAAATAAAAGTCCGTTTCAACTCTTCAATTCGGTTTTGATCGTTTTACGTTTCGGTTTATGATTATGTTTATTGCATGTTCTTAATATGAATATTGTGTTTAAGGTAATCTGTTGCAATTTGTTTACGTGTTTTTAGTTTCGTTACTGAATATTTTAACTACATATTTAAGATAGTGTCATACGCAAAAAATCACCAGTAAATTCACAAATGCAATAACGATAACTACACAAGATGAAACTTCAGTGCTTGCAAACTTACAAATGCAACGACGATCACTACACAAGTAAATAGAGAACAAGATTTGAATGTTCTGTGTATACAAAAACTAAACACAATATATTTATTTTATTTTATTTTTTATGAATCTGAATCTGAAAAGATACAAATCTATCTATAATCTATCTATAATCTATAATCTACAACAAACATTCTATAAATCATGAATTTTAATCCAACGTGTCTTCTTCTAATGACTCCTTAATTGTAATTAGTGACATGGCAATCTCTAATGACATTTCTAATCACTCACTAATCCACGTTGTCATTTAAACACGGGAATGAATCCACGCAGGGAAAAAAAAAAAAAAACCCTAATCTCTATACACAAAAAACGCTCCAAAAATCCCTCATTGTAATCGATTATGTTAGTGCATATTTTGTAATCCCTAGTTCCATGAATTTTAACGTTTTATTCGATCATGTTGTAACCTGTAATATTGTTAAACGTTGATTGTCGATGTGTTATTTTATATTTGTAAACGTTTAAATATAATTCGTAATATTACTCGACAGTCGGCCGACTGACATGGTCAGTCGACCGACTGTCATCCACTGTCGACCGACATAGGAACTGAGGTATTTAAGCCTAATTAATCTTCATTAATTTGGTTAACAACTCTGCACATTACACACACACGAAAACAGTTCTTGGTCGAGTCTCTCTCAATCTTCATGTCCAAATACCACAGAATGTCAGTCTAGGCTTCGTGTTTATCAAGATCTAGTCTTGGTTTGACTTGTACGAACCCGAAAACCCATAGATATTCGTTTAAGCTCTTTCTAGTGTTATTCCGTCTCTAGATCGTGTTAGGTTGATTCTAAGATCCTCTCTCAGCGTGTAATCGATTCCAATTCTTCTCTCAAAACCTAACATCTTTAATATCTAATAATCCTTCCGATTCTATGTGTAAATAAGGCATTTTCTTTGCTACAATCAACCGATTCCTATACATCAATTACTGGGTAAAAGTAAAAAACTTTGATTAGGTTTTAAGAACGCATTGAAGACTTTGATTTCACATCTCTTTCAATCCACAAGCACAATCAGGTTATTCATATATACTTATTTATTTATTATGTAATTTAAATTTTTTGTTAAAGTTGATGTGATTTATTGCTTTGTTATGCTAAGTATGAATCATCCATCTCTATAATTTAATTTCTTAAACCCTTAATTTTTTTGACGATGTGAATTTGAATTTTAAAATTAGGGTTTTTTTATTTGGTTATATGTACGCTTATGATTCAAAAGGTTCAATCAGTTAAAATTATAATCGTATAAAATCTCTTTGTCATGGTTTTATGAGGTTTTATTGGTCTTGATATAAAAGAAAAAGTCCGTAGCTTTTAACTGATTCATCTAGGTAATCTCTTTAATCTGTTTTTCAAAATGTTTAATTTTTGATAATTAATTAATTTGTATGTCTCTGTATCAACATAAGAAGTGCATATCATATTCAAATGTGTTATGAATGCAAGTATAGTGGCATGACACAATAACAAATACCATGACAATTAACTGAGATATCAAGTTTTATGTAATATCATATTCAAATGTGTTATGAATGCAAGTATAGTTGCAAAACCTACAGGTCTGATTAATATGTTTGGAATCTGTATACAATTCATTAAATATCTATGTTTTCTTGCTAATTGTGTTTCTTCCTTGGTGGTGTATCTTTGAAAATTAGGAAGCATGCGCATATAATATGATATAATCCTTGGCCTAAAGGTATGTCTACTTTTTTACTCCATCTAATATAGTTTGAGTACTTTTTTACTACTAATTATCATCTTTATTTTGTAGTTACACGATTTGAAATTTTCGTTTTTTACAGCGGTCGAGCATCGCATATTTACTCTATAGTCTTTCTAATTTGGGTGATTCATGTCGTCCTTTTTGTACGTTGGGTTGACGTTGAGAGTATGGTGGTAATTGCGACCCATATCACTTATGAATGGGTGGAGTTAGGTTATGTTTATTGACATTAAACTAAAAGTTAGCTAAAATGGAATGAGTCAAACAACTTGAAAGTCCTCCGAAGTTTTTATTAACGAATGAATGCAACCATATAAGTGTAGATATTCAGATACTTAGATTAATATTTTATTTTTGTTTTCAATTTATTTTATAAAAATATTCGATGCTTTTTTTTTTATTGGAATACTACAACAAGTTTCCCATTGAAGAAATGTTTCAATCATCGTTTAACATGTATGTCTTCAGTTGATTCACAGTCTCTGAGACTGAGACTGCTGTATGTTTGTTTTTTAATTTGTGACTTTTTTACTAGACCCGTCCATTTCGCCACCTGTTATATTTGATTGGAAAGCCGATTTTGAACTGGGCTCGGACGCAAGAAGATTTTACTGCTTACAAGTAATTTGTTAACGCTTATTTTATAATTTTATGACCAATTCTCAAGTATTGTTCTTTTTTATTTTGACCGTCTGTATCTCTAGATTCAGTAACAATTTAGCCACACACAAAAAAAGCAAGGATGTTGGAAAGAGAACCCAGCATACAAAAAAGCGGACAAGCTACTCTAATCCCATGAACTTCACCTTTGTTCTGAAGCATTTAATCATCAACCCCACCAAACAGTTTGGTCCTGGATAGTTCAGCTACTACTATCATTCCTTCCATACATTCCTATAAAGGTAAGATTTATAGTGTTCAAAGAATGTTTTGCAACATTTATATTGTTGCTCAATATCTGTCACATCTACAAGCTAGGTTATAACCTATCGTATTCTACTGCATTTTTACTCTGTATATGTATAACTATGACACACTTCGATATACATATTATTAAAATTTTATTTGTTTTCATTGCAGAATATCAAATACTTGATTTTAAGGTATTGACTATTGACATATAGTGTTTCAACAACAAATGAGAACCTATAACTGTTTGGTGGGGTTGATTTTCTCTAATTTCCTTATTTACGGGCTCTGTAAGCATGAGAGGATCGATGATGCTCAAGTGCTTTTCATGGAATTGCGAAGACTTGGTGCTGACCCAAATCATGTAACATATTTGTTGCTTTTAGTTTTTTTTTTCTTTTAAAGAAAAATTGTGGAGGTTGCCCATGGTTTACAGAGTCAAATGGTAGTACGTGAAATTCGGTTTGACGTGGTGGTGTTCACTACTTTGATGGATGGGTTGTTTAAATGTGGAAACAATAATGAAGCTGAGACGAGGTTTATTGATCTTTTGGCTTCTGGTTTGGTTCCAAACTGTATCACTTATTCGGCATTGATTGAGGGACTCTGCAAGTCGGGAGATTTGAATGGCGTAGAATCTGCGGTTTAATAAATGGTGGCTGGAAATGTGTCTCCAATTGTTGTTAGGTACACTTCTATCTTCAAAGTTTTTTTAAATTACAAAATGCTCGATTCAGCTCTTATTACCTTGAAAAAAATGGTGGCAGATAGAACCTTGCCGAATATTTCCCCTTATAGCACCCCGATTGATGGCTATTTTAAGGCTGGGAAACAAGATGCTATTAGCTTTTACGAGGAAATGAAGTTGAGTGGGTTGGAGGAAAATAACTTCGTACTTGATGCTTTTGTCAATAATTCTAAAACAAAAGGGAAATTGGATGAAGCTGGTACCTTTTTTACGAAGGTGATATCTAATGAATATTTTCCAGACTGTACTAATTATACTTCACTAATGGAAGGGTATTTTAAAGCAGATAGAAGAGTCATCTGCTCTTAAAATGGCCCAAAAGATGATTGATACACATTTTCAATTTGATGCTTTTCATATAATGTTTTAGCAAATGGATTATTAGGGTTCGGGAAGTATGAAGTGCATTTTGTATATATCTGAATAAAAGAACTCGGTAAGGCACCAAATCTTCAAACATTTAACACACTCATTGCTGCTTATTGCAAACAGGGTAAAGTGGAAAATGCCTTAAATTTATGGAAAAGAGATACCGAACCTTGGGTTAGTTCCAGGGGCGGATCTTAGCGGAACCTAAAGGGGGTATCCGCCCCACCTGGATTTTACGGATAAAAAAAAATTTACTCCAAATTTTTTTTTTTTTTAATTAAAAATAAGGTTTTTATTAGTGTTTACCCCAGCTGGAAATGAAAAATTTATTAAATTTTCGCATCCGCCCCATCTGTCTTTGAGTTCAAGTTCCGCCACTGGTTAGTTCCTAACGAGATTACCATTAATATCTTGGTATTTGGACTCTCTGATATGGGGAAGGTTGACGAAGCCATGAATTTGTTGAAGGAAATGGCAAATTTACAGATATACCCTAGCTTCATTACTCAGAGACTTGTGATTAATCGAGCTTCAAAAATTAAAGTAGGGGAGAAGATTTTGTTAGCGCATGAACGTATTATAGCTATGGGCCTTAAACCCAGCCAAAAAGTCTATAATTCCCTTATCACCGCCCTATGTAGACTCGGTATGCCTAGGAAAGCCACATCAGCACTACAGGATATGAAGAATAGTGGAATTTTCAGCTGACGTGGTAACTTATAACGCCTTAATTAACGGATAGTGCAAAAGTCCCATTCAAAGAAAGCGCTTGAAACGTTTTCACAGATGTTGGTTGATGGAATATTTCCTACTATATCGACTTATCATACACTACTTCGGGGTCTTTCAAAGGGCACTATGATGCCGGAGGTAAGGAAATTAGTTACTGACATGATGGGAAGAGGTTTTGATATGGATGCCGACGTGTACAACATTTTGGTTACTGGGTACGGTAGGATTTGGAATAAGAGGGAAGCTATTAGGGTTTACTTAAGGTTTACTGTGAAATGAGATCGAAAGGGATTGTTTCTCAAACTCGTACTTATAATGTGCTAATTAGTGAGTTTGCTAAGATGGGTATGATGAGTTAGGCACGATAACTTATGAACGAGATGCAAGTTTGAGGGGTTCCTCCTAATTCTTCAACTTATGATATACTTATAAGTGGGTGGTGCAGATTATCGATGCGGGCAGATATTGAGAGGGCGTTGAGAACATTATATGAGTCGAACGCAAAAATGTTGTTGAAGACATGTGAAAGTACTGTTAGATATCTCACTTTAGTCCTACGAAGACTGTAAGAACCACATAATCTATCAGTTGAAGAGAAGCTTTCTAAGTTGAAGGGAACTGTTGTTGCGGACATGGGGTCTTATGATGTAGATCAATTAATGGGACTAAAGCTTTTAATATCAACAGGTTTATTCTTCACTCCTTTTCTCTAATTTATGAAATATTTAGTTTTAAAGTGCACTGTTTCTAATTGATTATCGTTGTTGTAAAAAACTTGATCTATATTTTGATATAAAAAATTACGTATGGTATTAGAGACGTGTGATGTATTGATAGTACTTTATGCATTTATTCTTGAAATGTTGAAGCATATCATTGAGATATCTACATTAATAATCCATTATATTTTATAAAGACAATGAAACATTCATTGAGATAGTACTTATGCATTTATTCTTGAAATGTTGAAGCATACATTCATCTCCACTCTTTTTTTCAGGGTCACAATATTCGAATCTACGCTACACGAAAGCTCAGGCAAAAGTTTGGGAATGTAGTAGTCGTAAGTTGCACATGGTAACAACGCCTATAAAAAAATGTTTGATGCATTGAAAGTGTATTCATTCATAGCGTTTACGATACTGAAATTTATAATAAATTCATAGCGTTTACGATACTGAAATTTATAATAAATTTGGTTTCAATATAAATATTATCAATAATGAATGTATATGTAACTACATGTATAATACAAGTAATCAGTACCAATACTAACGTTTTTTAATACAATTTTATAGAGCTGCCGTGCAACGTACGGGCTCTTAAATCTAGTATAAACATATACTCAAAAAATTAGAAAGTTAATATTAAACCTAACTGCTTTAAAATGTTATTCCAAATAAATGTTATTTTAAAAGTCCGGCATTGTATATATATATAGTAATTTATTTAAAAATAAAATAAAAACTCAAGAAACTATTCTAATTCGATCCCCTCTTTAAAAACTAGGTGTTTTGTGTTAAATCTGAAAGAAGTAGGAATAGATCCTACATCGCCTAAAGAGTCAATGTTTTGGTGGTTTATAATGTTTTGACTACTAGCTATGGAAATTGCTTGTTTTCTGAGCTTGTATTGCACGAAATAGAAAAGATTTCAGTTTTGAATTTGAATTTATGATGTTACGATGATAGATAACACCAAATCTTTTTCTTCAAGGTTTCTTTTTACTGATGTTACGATGATAGATAACACCAAATCTTTTTCTTCAAGGTTTATTTTTACTATAAATACGAGTCTTTCGGTTGAAGAAAAACACACAGCAAAATCGGCGCCCGTGCGCGTGTGTGGAAAACTGGATATGGGCTTTGGATTTCCCTAATTCAAAGCCCGACCTGCGTACACAAATGCAACTCCAAAAATCTGCGCCCGGGCAAGTCCAGTTGTTGCGAGTAACATTTTTTCCTCGGCTTATACTGGCCGAAATAGAAAAGATTTCGGTTTTCAATTCGAATTTATGATGTTACGATTTTAGATAACACCAAATCTTTTTCTTCAAGGTTTCTTTTCTACTGTAAAATACAAGTCTTTGGGTTGCAGAAAAACATACAGCAAAAACCAAAAATTAGAGCACAAAATCGTAAGCATCAAACACATCCGTTATTCTCTCATAACGAAGTTGTTCTCCACACTTCCGATCACTTTTCATGCAAGTATTCAAGTCAGGTAGGCAACTTCGAACCGGTGTACCGTGGGAATGGGAACAGACGAAGAATCTGTTT
The DNA here is from genome assembly GCF_046630445.1 of Rutidosis leptorrhynchoides. Classification (NCBI taxonomy): domain Eukaryota; kingdom Viridiplantae; phylum Streptophyta; class Magnoliopsida; order Asterales; family Asteraceae; genus Rutidosis; species Rutidosis leptorrhynchoides. The sequence continues at coordinate 695,917,134 of NC_092333.1, read as the reverse complement.
AAGAGAATTATGTCAAAGACAAATCCCGGTCAACCCTTCAATTCGGTTTTGATCGTTTTATGTTTCAGTTTATGATTATGCTTATTGCATGTTCTTAATATGAATATTGAGTTTAAGATAATTTGTTGCAATTTGTTTATGTGTTTTCAGTTTCGTTATTGAATATTTTAACCACATATTAAAGATAGTATAGAGATAGTTTGAATGGCTTACGAATGCAATAACGATAACTACACAAGATGAAAGCTCAGTGCTTGCAAATTTACAAATGCAACGACGATAACTACACAAGAAAATAGAGAACAAGATTTGAATGTTATGTGTATACAGAAACTAAACACAATATTATTTTATTTTATAGGAATCGAAAAAGATACAAATATAAACATTCCCAAAAATTTAGAACGATAAACCTAACTGCTTTAAAAATCTTATTCAAAATAAATCTTATTTTAATAGATAACCAATGTAATTTTTCACTTACGGATCACACATCGTACATTGGACGTTATATTATTTCGTTGTGTTTTATTAGTATTTAGGCTGCTCCCATCGGTTTGAATTAAAGGTGTAGTATTTTTTTGCTGGGATACTAGTATATTTAATTAATTAATTGATATAGTGTGTCCCAATTTTTACGAGGAAGTATGTCATTGTTGGTAGTGTTTAGTACTGGGTTAGTCCTGAGAAGGAAGTGATGACGTAGCGCTGATGTGGCAGCTAGTCCTGGAGAGGAAGTATGTCTTGATTGGGAGAACCTTTGAAGTATAGTTACGTCCTTGCGACGAACAATAAAGGACGAATGAGGGTAAAATTAAAGAGGAAAGGACTAAAGAATAAGAAAACATAAACAAGACGCCACTCGCCCAGTGGTAGGTTTGGCCCGTGGAGTTACGGGACATCATTAGTTTGAAAATTTTGTGTACAAAATACACTTTGAAATGTATAAAACACCACTATCTTTAACTGTAAGAGCCCATAAGATGCCAATAAATTTAACTAGTCAAACCATGTATATATTTTGAATTTGTAACTTTTAAAAGTAAACAACCATTAAAATAACATTAAAATATACGAGTAATTAATATTGAAAAAAAAATTGAGAATCTCATTAAATTTCGTTTCTGGAATCGCCATTGTAGATGTGGCCATTCAAATTAGGAGGTTGAGAGTTCGAGTTCTGCTATAGACAACTTGTATATATTTTTTGGATTAATTCTTAATGTTAACAAAACATAACGAAACGACATAACGTGGGGTCGGGTTATGCAACTAAGGGGGATGAACGCGTGGGTGGTTAAGTCACCCTGGGTGATCCCAAACTGATGTAAGAAAAAACATATTAAGATGATTAAACTCATTATTTTTTGCAATATAACGACAAGGACCAACCAAATAATTTCCATAAAAGTTGACTACGATTAATTAGATTAAAAACTTTGTTTACCATTTTACTATCATTTAAGCTTCATACTAACTTTTTTTTTTTTTTTTTAAAGACAAGTTATCGCCATTACCCACCCCATATAAATCTAGTAAGTTCTAATCAAACATGGACTTAGTGAATCGTCGATTAAGCTCGTAAATTTTGTATATGTTGACGACTTCAAATTGAACAACATGTCGTAAAACAATATCGAGTCGGCCTCTTATGATGGAGGTAGTGATCTTGTCAGGAAGGTAAGGAATGGTGGTAATTTAACCATTTGCTTAGGGGTTGAATTAAATTTTTAGTCATCAGGGTCAGTGGCGGATCCAGGAAATTTTTTCATCGGGGGCGAAATTTTTTTCTAAAACGTAGAGATTTTTTTTGGCAAAATATGGAGGTTTTGGGGCAAAATATAGAGTTTTTTGAGCAAAATTTAGAGATTTTTTGGCAAAATATGAAGATTTTGGGGCAAAATATGGAGGTTTTGGGACGAAATATGAAGGGTTTGGGGCAAAAAAAAAATCCACCGGGGGCAAAATCGAAAAACCGAAAAATTTTACACTAAAAATTGCAAATCCACCGGGGGCGGCCGACCCACCCTGACCCTTCATAGGTCCGCCCCTGATCAGGGTCATCCCTGTCTCTCCCAAATACCACTACGTGATCACTGATAACATTGACTTTGAGGTACTGATAACATTGACTTTGAGGTAACACTTTCCAATATGATACAAGCCAACAACAACGCACACGCTTGAAGCCTCAGCCAACACTTTGATGTAGCGATTGAGCATGTGATGACATTCCTCACTAAGACAAATACTACTAGTGTAAAAATTTATTGTAGAAACATTTAAGTACAATATAATACTTATGATCGTATGCTCGTTTAAACTCGTTCAATATGAGAGAAATAAATAAATTTTCGATTGACTCCACTATGAGAGAAATAAACGAATTTTTAATTGAGTCGAGCCGAATATTAATCTTTCAAGCTAGGCTCGTTTACCTAATCAGACAATTATTTAAGTTTGAATTCGGTTCGAGTTATAATATTACGGTGTTCGAATTCGAAAAAAAACGAGCTCAGACTCTAGTAGCTCGTCAAATGCTTGGTTCGTTAACAACACTAACAGCAACACAACATATTACCTACCGGAATCCGCTTTGTCAATTCCAATCTAGAAGAGCTTTGTTTCTAATATCTAAATCAAACAACTAAGGCTGTTTGTTACGCATCTGACCCACATGCGTTTGTCAAGTCCCAAGATCGAATTGAGTATAAATCTCAGTTTCATTCCTTTTCTAAGGGACTCATATGTCTGTTGAAATAAAGGATCAGAATTGTTATCAACTCATCATTTTTAAAAGGAGTTGACCAGAGTTGACCAATAGATAACTAACGGCTATTTCCTTTTTAGTCAAAAACAGAATGATTCTTACAAAAGTAACATACCACCATTTCAAAAGAGGAATTAGCTGTTACACCCTTGTTGTATAAATAGTTTAGTACTTCATTGTAAAAAGACAATTCAAGCTTGTATCATATCATATTATCAATTATACTAATACAAACGATCAGTTTTTCTTTACAATTACCTTGTTATCATGGAGAGCTGACGGTATCGATCCTTTGATCAAGATACTCGCTTTTATGTCTCAATCATATACCAAAAACATAGCTACCATGTCTAAGATTGACGGTAGCCCAGAAAAACAAGTTACCATGTCAATCTTAGACGGAAGCTCAACATACAATGAAAGGAGTTACCTGGATGTTCTATGTCAACCATCTGCCATTACCGGAACAGAAACCGTCATCATAAGCCACCATAGACCACTACAACTGCTAAATTGTGTTTACTGTGGTGTGTTACATTACACAATAATCCAATGTTTTAAGCTAATCGGCTATCCCAAATGGTGGAACAAATAGCAGCAGAATAGGATGATAACGACTGTAGCAGAAGCTGTCGGCGGCAACCACAAGGCCACCTGCAACGACAGCTCTGGATCCAGTAATCATTCCACTCAGAAAGCAAGAAGAGGTCATTCAAACTTTAATTTACCTCAGAAATCGACTAAATGGGTGAAGGTTAAACCTTCAAACCCTAATAAATTGCAACAATCGATCAAAGTAATTAGGGTAAACCCTAATCACTGTAAATTGACCAAAATTAAACTGGTGAATCATAATAGATTCAAGTGTTTACAAGGACTGATGAGAGAAGAGGGATCAAAATCACAGGGAATGACTAAAGGGGAAAGCGAAAAGTCGAATCCCAATTGTGAGTCTGATATGTCGAGACCTATTTCTAAGTCTGATACCCATCAACAGCCTACAGAAAAAGGGAAAAAAGTGGGCTTAATACAAATCATTCGGCCCAAAAGGAAAAAGGGGGTAGGCTTACTATAAATGATTCTGCCCAAAAAGGAAAAAATAGTGGGCTTAATGGGAGTGTTCAGGCGCAAGATCATGATATAAATAAAAATATTAAATCGGCCAAAAATTCTTTTAAAAATAAACATTCAACTAAGGACTCATGTTCTATCAGAGTGGCTAATATTATTTCGAATAATGTAACGAGTAACGCGTGGATTTTTTGATTGCGGTGCTACCCACACCATGAGTTTTGAAAAAACGACTTTTGTTCTGAATCAAATCCTCAAGTAAATAGAATTCAAACTGCCAATGGAAGGATTGTACAAGTAAAAGGGGTGGAAAAATTGAAATCAATCCAAATATAAAATTATCTAATTGTCTTTATATCCCAACTCTGTCTCATAAACTATTATCTGTGAGCCACGTTACAAAAGATTTAAATTGTTCGGTTTTATTACACCCCACATTTTGTATCCTTCAAGATATCAAGACTGGGGTAATTATTGTGACGACCCGAAAAATTTCGACTAATTTTCAACCAAACTCTCGATACGATTTATTATTTTTGACACAATAAGAAAAGTCTGTTAGGTTGAGTCTCAAAAATTTTGAATTGTTTCATATATTCATTTGACCTTCGACCATTCCCGACGATTCACGAACCATTATTTGTAAATAAATGTGTATACATATAAAAATAATATAATTATATGTATATATAATAACTTAAAATAATAATATACGATATAATTAAATTGTTATTAAAAATAAATAAATAAATAAATATATATATATATATATATATATATATATATATATATATATATATATATATATATATATATATATATATATATATATATAATGATTGTAATACCTCGTTGAACGTTTCGATTATTATTTAGAGAAGTTTAATTCGAACTTATGTGATTTTAAAATAAACGGTGATCCAAAAATGAGTTATATAAATTATAGGCTTATTAAAAATATATTTAGGAACTACTTGTTAAATTTTAAAACTTTTTATATTTTACCTGGGATCGAGCGCGGACAGTGATTTAATTTTTATTTAATAATTAATGACCAATTTTATACCATAATGACTGAACTAAATAAAGGAATTTAAAGTAAAAATATGGGATTCTTCTGGAGAATTTTTATCCATCACTAGTTACCAACGAAGCACGAATTTCAGTTCGCAAATGAATTATAAAACCAATAGTAAACGACGGCTAAAAATTTACACGTTTATATTCTTTGATTATTATTATATTATTCATTATTATTATTAATTATTATTAATATTATATTATTACTTTAAATTTATGGAATGTATATCTGTGATATGAATTGATAATTGAAGATTGATTGAGGGTTACTGTGTCTTACTTTTGTATCTTAAAATCTATTATATAATTACATAACATTTAGACTTCAGGGAGAATGTAATATTTTCCTCTTTCTCTTAAATTACCACTTGATTCTTCTTCTCCCATCTTCTTCTTATTAGACAAACACTCAACACTCATTTACTAATACTTTCCTGTTTCTTGATCAACCTCAAACCCATCACTGCAACAATCATCGTCATCACCATTCTTGTTGCTACTATTATTCGAAGATCAACAAATCATCATTTTATGTTTGTGATTACTTGCGGTGGTAGTTGCTATTTTATCTTGTTTCTACTTTTGTTAATCGGTACACAAATAACCATCAAACTTTCTTAATCTATCAACACCACCCGGCTACCACCACTTGAAACCCTACAACCACCATGACCATCACCACTTTCGAAAACCACCTTCCATCTTCGTTTCAAATGATCAACCCCACAATCCATCGATTACCAACTCATCACCCTCACCACACCCATAGGCCTATTATTAACCGGGAACAACCACCACCTTAATCACCGACTTTAAATCACCAAACCATCACCAACAATTGCACACTATTGCTAGTCTCCTGCTCGTGGCTCAAGTGGGGATTTGAAATCTCCAATTAATTATTTTATTTGCTTGCAACTTTCCACTTTGACAAACTATAACCATTAATCCCTTTCTTTCCTTTCTCTTTTGTCGACCAAAGAGAAACCCACCTGACCCAACAAATCCTCTTTTCTTTTGTTTATTTGTTGTGTGTCGAACAAGAAGGTCCAACGGCTGCCAAAAACCGCAACTCCACCACCTGCTACACCCTTTTCGCTACTACTGCTGTAACCAAATCTCTTTCTTCCTGTCGAGCCACAACCGAGACCCAACACCACCTTATTTATTTTTCTCTTGTTTTTATTCGATCCATATTACTCAAAACCCTCGATACTATATTTTTTTTTACTCTTCTATTTCTGTTTTCATTCATCAACCCAAGAACTCCAACACCACCTGCAGATACCTTCGATGTAACTGCAGCTACTCCTATCCTCCTCCCGGCCGACCACCAAGAACCACCATTATTATCGTTATTCTTTTGTTTCTGTTTCTGTATGACGAACCAACCTGCAAACTGTTATTCTTTGCTACTGCTACACGATCCTGTTTCTACTTCTGTTGTAGCCGTAATTCAAGCACCATAACAACTATTAAAACACCATAAAACAGCCACCACTAGTTTATATTTTCGTACCTGCTGTTACTCCTTTCTGTTTCTTTTTCAATCAAACAAACCACTGATTGCTGCTATTATGTACTCGTATTATTTTTTTTTTGTTGGCCGACACATGCAAAAGCAAATACTCCACAAAGAATAAAAACTTTCTAGCTGTTGTATAGTCACAGTTCTTGATGTGTAAAATCGTGTCTATAAATTATAATGGAAACACCGGTTAAAAGATTACTACACACTAACGGGCAGTGTGATGACCCGGAAATTTCTGACCAATTTAAACTTAATCTTTGTATGATTAACATTTCTGACACGATAAGCAAAGTCTGTAAAACTGAATTTCAAAATTTTTGAACTACTTTCATATATTCAAATACCTTTCGGTTATTCTTGATGATTCGCGAACAATTATATGTATATAGATACATATATATATACTATAACTTGAAAACGTAACAATGTATTAATTGTTTGATACCGTACATTAAACTTATTGGTTTAAATATTTATTTGAATATATATGATAAGTTGGAATATTAATTATATGAATAACTTGCGACGTATATTTAAAACGTGTTTATGAATGTTGAAAATATATATTAACTTGGTCATAAAACGATTTGTTATTATATATATATTAACAAATAGTGAGACGATGATTTATAAAAGTAAATGACCAAAATACTCGAAAGTTTAAGATATACTTTGAGTGGTATAGTTTAGGGATAATTTAAGGCTATATTTTGACAAAGGTACGTGACACGAAACGTAAAATGCAAGTTTTCTCAGCGTATGAAAGGACATTTGAAAAATCGGAACCGGGACATAAGTCGAGTGATGACGTACGACTTATCAGAACAAAAATTACAAGTCAACTATGCATGTGAATTTAATATAATATATAATTAATTATATAAATTAAATATATTATATATATAATATAAAATTATGTCGACAAACAAGAAGTTAAAAATTTGTGAGCTGTCCCAGGGTGCCATGCGATCGCATGGCCTTGAAGCACAAATCGCATGCGATCGCATGGGGTACTTTTTCAGAAAAGGTTCAATAAATTGCTCAGTTTTCACACTTCTTTCTCTAATATTACTCCGTATTTATTTTATTTATTATTATTATTATTATTATTATTATTATTATTATTATTAAGATTAATATTATTATTAATCTTATTATTATTAATATTATTATTTAGTATTATACATAAAATACTACGACGAGGTTATGAGCGTGTCACTTTCAAAATGGTTTTCAAGCGGGATAGAGCTAAGGAAATTATGGGTTATTGCCAAGGAGGTTATGGGTAATGTTCGGGGATATATTTGTGAATCAAACCTAGTGTTTATCATCTCCGTTACGTCTACGTACTTTCCTACAATATTGAATCTCAATACTGATACGTAAGCACTCATATCTTATCTTTTATATATTAATTATGTATCCATGTCTAGTGCTCGAGTATATATATTTATATATGCTTGTATGCTAAATTTCGTCGTTAAACATTTTATAATGAATCACTAATTAAATACATATATTACTGGTAAAAGGTATATGATATACATGTTTTTGGAAAGCTGGCGAAAAATCAATAACTTTTCATTTAGATATCGAATAGTTTCGATGAACGGATTAAAAGATATGATCAACTGAATTATGATTGACGTTAATTGAAATTGCTTTTGAATCTGCAATTAAGATTTAAATAACTTATTTACGAGATTGATAAAGTGAACTTTTAAATATTACTAACCGAGTAAATGAATCCTTATATACGGTACATCTCGTTTGTTGAACTATTGTCAAAATTAACTTTTTGAAACAACATTGGATAACTTTTGTATGTCGATATCGAGCATTAGGATTGTGATACACTATGACATGACCTAGCTTGATAGACATTTATTGACCAACATATATTCTCTAGGTTGAGATCTACGATTATTTGATATTCCGAGTTTCGGTCACATTACGATGAACAAATTTATGTGCTGCTAAGGTGAGTTTCATTGCTCCCTTTTTAATTGCTTTTGCAATATATTTTTGGGCTGAGAATACATGCAATTTATTTTAAACGCAATGGATACAAGTACATACTTAATTCTACACTGAGTTTAAACAGAAAATCCCTTAGCTTTGGTAACTAGTAACTGCCAGTACATAGGATGTGGACTGGTGGGCGCGAATAACAGTATATGGATCCATAGGGCTTGACATCCCCGTGTGTTCCAGGTATAGAAACCCTAGCCTGAACTATAAAACAGACGTATGCTATTTGAGTGTATCGTACATGTTGGTTGCATGTTAAACACAGGGGTACTTATTGGATAAACGTTAAAGCTTAGTTACCAGGGTGCTCTGTTACGTAGAATCTATTGACAAACTTTTGATAAACGTTTCTGGATGAAACAACTGAAATCTTGTGATCCACTTTTATATACAGATTATGCGAAACACTAAAACTATGAACTCACCAACCTTTGTGTTGACACTTGTTAGCATGTTTATTCTCAGGTTTCCTAGAAGTCTTCCGCTGTTTGCTTATATGTTAGACAAGCTATGTGCATGGAGTCGTACATGGCATATTTTTCAAGGAAACGTTGCATTCACCAAATCATCACCATGTATCTTACTTTGACTGCATTGTCAACGGAAGTACTATTGTAAACTATTATTTACAGTGATTGTCTATATGTAGAAATCATCAGATGTCGAAAACCTTTGATTTAAATATTCATTTATGGTGTGCCTTTTCAAAAGAATGCAATGTTTACAAAACATATCATATAGAGGTCAAATACCTCGCAATGAAATCAATGAATGACGTGTTCGTCCATATGGATTTGGAACGATCGTCACAGTTAGTATCAGAGCATTGGTCCTAGCGAACCAGGTCTTGCATGAGTGTGTCTAACTGATAGTTGTTAAGATGCATTAGTAAGTCTGGACTTTGACCGTGTCTGCATGTTAAAGGTTTTGCTTATCATTTCTTGTCGGAAATTACATGCTTATCATTCTGAAGTCTAGACACGTTTTACTGCATTGATTGCATGAATAGTGTATAGACAAAATTCATATCTTAGCGTATCTGTTACTGTAAACTTTTCCTGACATCTTCCAAAAATTTCTCCGTGATTTATGGAATTTGGTATTATATATACATATGTAAATTATGTATTGAAGAATACCAAACTAAATTCTATAATCTAATTCATATCAAAAATCATCTCCCTAATTATACAAGATGGATCACGTATCTAGTTCAAATTCCTTAAACTCTGACAGCTATTCCGATATGGATATTCACCTGAATTCTGAAGACAGTGTAACCGGAATGGATCAACCAATTAGCCATCATCTATTCTGGATGAATTGGGGATGGGTTCGTAATCTACTTAATCATTGGAGACAAGAAGAAGGCGATCCCTTCGATCCACCACATTCACCTCTTGGTGAAGAACCTGAAGCACTTACCGGCGAACCCATTCGTAACACCATTTTCACCCTCATTTCCAGAACAGCTCGCAACGACTACGTAATATCCAATATTCTAAATCTTATTCATCCGCTTGTCCGAACCACCAATCATCCCAGTATAATAGAAGAAGTCAACGAGCTTCGCGCTCGGGTAGTGGCTTTGGAGAATATGGTGCAAGGATTACAAACACCAGCAGCAGCATCAGCAGCATAACCAGTACCACCATCATCAACACCAAGAGTATCATTACCACCACCAATAACAACATCCCCATCACACGCCTCAACATCACAATCTGTACCTCGGATATCAACATCATACTCACTATAGATATCAAGGGGTACCAACAATAATAAATAATGAAGTATTGATTTCATTAGTGAAATACTCCGCGAAGATTATGTAATCTCTAATGTTTTAGAGATTAATCATTTCTAAGTCAAGCCGAAAATCAAATGAGCTTAATATGATATTAACTCATTAAATCTGTATTACATCTGAAGAAAATATACATACATATATTTTCATAAAGACGAGAATAAAAATTCTTTTGTACAAAGTATTAATTGTGAAATCTTTAACGGGTAGTTAATACTCGGGAAATATTTAAGTTCGCAATTAATATGTTACACTGTACATTCTTCAACTTTGATTCAAAAATCATTAACTATACTCACTATCTTCACAGTGATACACAATTATTTCATACAAATTCAATTACATATTCTGATATTGACGGATCAGAATCCAAGTCATAACTCTGAACCGGTGACGTCATTCTTAGATCTCTACATCTTTCAAAACTATACTTTGACTTCAAAACCGTGCAAGATCCTTTAGCGTTGTTTTTACCGAAAATAATCTTGCAATCTTTTTTTCAAAGTATTTAGTTTTACTATACTTCCAACCAGTCAACCTCGACTTTTCAGATTAGCCTTATTATAACCTTGACATATACGTTTTTGTTACTGGGGAACCTTTCATGTTCCACCACATTAGCAGTAAATTTACCAACAACTTCATTTATCCTTGATCTTTCGAAAAATCCTTATACTCATTGAAACCCTATCATGTACTCATCCACATATTGTAATGATAATTGCCATACCAATTACCGGGAATTAGCAATAAGTATTTCGAATTTTGCAGCAATTCTACGCCAACAGTTATATATAAACATATAATGTCTATCTCCTAGACTTACAGACTTCGAATGTGAAGTTTCTGAAAAACACCCTAAACTATGAACTAGTTCTCTGAAATTGGAACAATGCTGATGAAGCAGCAAAAACTGTAAACGACCTTAACAGTCAAAAGTTTGATGATAAAGAATGGTAAGGTGGTAAAGCTGAGAAAAAGAGAAGATTTGGAACTGGAAAACGGATTGAACAGGCCATGAAGGAGGCTGTGGACAAATCACAAGGACGAAATCTACCTTCAAAGGATCCAAATGATTCAGTGTCTGCTAAAATCATTAGCAAACACCTTACTCCTCATTCTAAACCTTCACAGACAGATTTTCCGCATCATCCTCTGATATTAGAAATTCTAAGATATCATCGTATCTTTCATTATAAATATCCTCGATATTTCTGGAGATATCTTCATAACTATTCTTATCTGAAATCATTCATCTCTTCGCGCTATCTGTATTACATCATAAAAGAAACTATTTTAGTTTCTAAATTCTGAAACCTTCAAGTTTAAAATATGAATGTTTTGAAGTAGTGTTGACAACTGAAGCATAAATTAGTATAATATAATGACACTTGATCAACGTGATTATATTACAGTAAGTCATGCTGAGTTTCTAATGGAACGTGATAAAGGTTCACAGATCCCACCCTCATCATGAACCATGTTACATAACTCTTTCATTCTATATAATCTCTAAATATATCAAGAAAATATATTTCTTGATAATTCGGTCTTTTCCGGATATTCTGGTAATTTGATAAATCAAGATCTTGCCATTACAATTCCCTTCTTAGAACATTAACTATGTTCATCCAAAACTCTATACCTACGAATTCTGGACCATTATTCGCTTGACTTGAAGTCGGGAAGGAAAAATAAAAGCATGAAGCTCCAAAATATAATGGAGAATAAAAAGCCCGATAAAAACCCCGAAATTACAAACCGTGTATATCAATGTGTATAGAAATATAAAGACACGGGAGAATGAAAAACACTATAACCCCAAGGTAATAGTAGAAGAAAATAACCTCCTCTGGTGGCAGATGAAAAAGAAGAATGAAGGATACGATAGCCAAGAAAATATCAAGAATCAGAACTGGATTAAGCATTTTCAAAATCTATTAGGAAGTATGAAATAAGGAAGAAGCTTATAGGAGTGGTGAAAATAAATGAAACGGAAGAGGTCAATTTATAGTAAAATATCAGACATAGCAATCGAGGCAGATTACGCATTTAATTAAAGAAGATCTTATTCTCCTTAATTTTCGAAGAATCAAATCTTATTTAGATTATGAAGATTTTCTATTCATTAAATTACGGAAATCAATCGTTAATATGTCAAGAGTTAAGACGAATCTCTATTCTTCATTTCACTCTTTTACGATAACTTCTCTCATACGTTTCGAATAATCGGATTGTTTTATCCATATTATTCAACGGTGATAAAACTATATTTATCAACACATATACGTCATGAAAACATTTTTATTGTTAGTCATGACGACCTCACTCAAATTTCGGGACGAAATTTCTTTAACGGGTAGGTACTGTGATGACCCGAAAATTTCTGACCAAATTTAAACTTAATCTTTGTATGATTAACATTTCCGACATGATAAGCAAAGTCTGTAAAACTGAATTTCAAAATTTTTGAACTACTTTCATATATTCAAATACCTTTCGGTTATTCTTGACGATTCGCGAACAATTATATGTATATAGATACATATATATATACTATAACTTGAAAACGTAACAATGTATTAATTGTTTGATACCGTACATTAAACTTATTGGTTTAAATATTTATTTGAATATATATGATAAGTTGGAATATTAATTATATGAATAACTTGCGACGTATATTTAAAACGTGTTTATGAATGTTGAAAATATATATTAACTTGGTCATAAAATGATTTGTTATTATATATATATTAACAAATAGCGAGACGATGATTTATAAAAGTAAATGACCAAAATACTCGAAAGTTTAAGATATACTTTGAGTGGTATAGTTTAGGGATAATTTAAGGCTATATTTTGACAAAGGTACGTGACACGAAACGTAAAATGCAAGTTTTCTCAGCGTACGAAAGGACATTTGAAAAGCCGGAATCGGGACATAAGTCGAGTGATGACGTACGACTTATCAGAATAAAAATTACAAGTCAACTATGCATGTGAATTTAATATAATATATAATTAATTATATAAATTAAATATATTATATATATAATATAAAATTATGTCGACAAACAAGAAGTTAAAAATTTGTGAGCTGTCCCAGGGTGCCATGCGATCGCATGGCCTTGAAGCACAAATCTCATGCGATCGCATGGGGTACTTTTTCAGAAAAGGTTCTATAAATTGCTCAGTTTTCACACTTCTTTCTCTAATGTTACTCCGTATTTATTTTATTTATTTATTTATTATTATTATTATTATTATTATTATTATTATTATTATTATTAAGATTAATATTATTATTAATCTTATTATTATTAATATTATTAATTAGTATTATACATAAAATATTACGACGAGGTTATGAGCGTGTCACTTTCAAAATGGTTTTCAAGCGGGATAGAGCTAATGAAATTATGGGTTATTGCCAAGGAGGTTATGGGTAATGTTCGGGGGTATATTTGTGAATCAAACATAGTGTTTATCATCTCCGTTACGTCTACGTACTTTCCTACAATATTGAATCTCAATACTGATACGTAAGCACTCATATCTTATCTTTTATATATTAATTATGTATCCATGTCTAGTGCTCGAGTATATATATTTATATATGCTTGTATGCTAAATTTCGTCGTTAAACAGTTTATAATGAATCACTAATTAAATACATATATTACTGGTAAAAGGTATATGATATACATGTTTTTGGAAAGCTGGCGAAAAATCAATAACTTTTCATTTAGATATCGAATAGTTTCGATGAACGGATTAAAAGATATGATCAACTGAATTATGATTGACGTTAATTGAAATTGCTTTTGAATCTGCAATTAAGATTTAAATAACTTATTTACGAGATTGGTAAAGTGAACTTTTAAATATTACCAACCGAGTAAATGAATCCTTATATAAGGTACATCTCGTTTGTTGAACTATTGTCAAAATTGACTTTTTGAAACAACATTGGATAACTTTTGTATGTCGATATCGAGCATTAGGATTGTGATACACTATGACCTGACCTAGCTTGATAGACATTTATTGACCAACATATGTTCTCTAGGTTGAGATCTACGATTATTTGATATTCCGAGTTTCGGTCACATTACGATGAACAACTTTATGTGCTGCTAAGGTGAGTTTCATTGCTCCCCTTTTAATTGCTTTTGCAATATATTTTTGGGCTGAGAATACATGCAATTTATTTTAAACGCAATGGATACAAGTACATACTTAATTCTACGCCGAGTTTAAACTGAAAATCCCTTAGCTTTGGTAACTAGTAACTGTCAGTACATAGGATGTGGACTGGTGGGCGCGAATAACAGTATATGGATCCATAGGGCTTGACATCCCCGTCTGTTCCAGGTATAGAAACCCTATCCTGAACTATAAAACAGACGTATGCTATTTGAGTGTATCGTACATGTTGGTTGCATGTTAAACACAGGGGTACTTATTGGATAAACGTTAAAGCTTAGTTACCAGGGTGCTCTGTTACGTAGAATTTATTGACAAACTTTTGATAAACGTTTCTGGATGAAACAACTGAAATCTTGTGATCCACTTTTATATACAGATTATGCGAAACACTAAAACTATGAACTCACCAACCTTTGTGTTGACACTTGTTAGCATGTTTATTCTCAGGTTTCCTAGAAGTCTTCCGCTGTTTGCTTATATGTTAGACAAGCTATGTGCATGGAGTCGTACATGGCATATTTTTCCAAGGAAACGTTGCATTCACCAAATCATCACCATGTATCTTACTTTGACTGCATTGTCAACGGAAGTACTATTGTAAACTATTATTTACAGTGATTGTCTATATGTAGAAATCATCAGATGTCGAAAACTTTTGATTTAAATATTCATTTATGGTGTGCCTTTTCAAAAGAATGCAATGTTTACAAAACATATCATATAGAGGTCAAATACCTCGCAATGAAATCAATGAATGACGTGTTCGTCCATATGGATTTGGAGCGATCGTCACAGGCAGTGTACCCGATCGTGCAATAGTATAAAGTTGGTAAATCCGAAATCGTTCCAAGGACAGTTTAAAGTGATAATTAAGATTGCAACTAATAGAAATAAACTAAGTTAATCTATGAAAATTGAAAGTACGAGAGAATTGGTTTTGCGGCTATTTAACGATTAGCCAAATCAAGAATTGATTTGAAAATAAAAACAATATTTTTAGATTTTAGATTTATAAAAGTAAAACAAGAAAGCAATTAAGATAGTTTTGATATCAAATGGAATGAAAATGCTCGTCTAGACCTTTTACCCTCGGAATTAGATGTTTTTATACTTAAACCCGATTTAAGACTTAATACATGCAAATTACTCAGTCGACCCGCCAAGAGTTTTCTTTAGCAAGTACCCAAACTAGAATTACTAGATGTAGGGTTCCTTGGCACCTAAGACCTTTTCGTTTGTGACTAATTAATTAACTAGATCAAAGATTTGAATAACAATTGCCTTTGCGTTCGCTCTACACAATTCACCCCTATATCGCCTAACCGTTTAAACTTAATTAACCCCCTTGGTCCAGTTTAGCAAACAATCAATTAAGACAAATCAATTGTAAACTAGTGTATTTGTGACGCCCCGTACAAAACCATCGTGTACGATTCGCCAACAACTGGATCTTTACACGGTTGAATACTACATGCTGTTTGAAAACCAGTTTGCATTCATAAAAACATAGTGTTTTACAAAAGATAACGTGCATCCTACGAATAGGAGCATAAACATAAGTATTTGACCCTAAGGTCGTTACAAAGCCATTGTTTAAAATTAACATAAACTACGAATGCAACAGAAAAGTTTCATGAATGAAACATCTCTAGTAATGCAGCGGATAACTAATACAGCAGGTCCTTAACAGCAATTCAATAACAGCATGACAGCAAATCTAATAGCATGACATCAAGTCTAACAGCGGAAGCAAGAAACCTCTAGGCACCTGAGAAATACACGATTAAAAGTCAACACGAATGTTGGTGAGCTATAGTTTAAGTTGTAACAATAACGTAAGGTAGGCCACGAGATTTCAGTGTAACAAAACAGTATGAAAAGTATATGTATAACCGTGGGCACCCGGTAACTAGACTTAGCGTTTATAACCCCCTGAAAGTACACTTGGCGAGTGCGTATGTTCATGAAGTATTAAACACCCGTTAAATGCTAGCACGACTAGCCCGAGTGGGGATGTCAAACCCTATGGATCCATATCTAAGATTCGCGTTCACCGGTTCAAAAACCAATGACTAAACGTTACCGTGCTAAGGGGAATGTTTATGCCGTTGTATAACCCACACACATATAAAGTTTAAGTACTCGTGCCTAGTATGTAAAACGTAAAAAGCGCATGTATACTCAGTCCCAAAATAGTTAAAGTAAAAAAGGGATGCTATAACTCACAGTGATAAAAGCGGTAAAGTCGGTAATGAAAGTACGCAAGTAGTAAGTCGGTTCGAAAGGTCGTCAACCTAAATCAAAGGTTACTAGGTCTGTAACGACCCTGGATTTTCCAACGTTTATTTATTAATTATTATTATTATTAAAACGTACGATTAAACGAATGTATGTTATTACATTTACATGTTGCCATGACTAAACGTACTTGACTTTAATTGCTCGAAACGTCTTTGTGACACCCGAGACTTGCACGAATAATATTTTCAAGTGTTATTTACATTCATGATTAATTTTATTAATCATTTTGATTAACTATGGTTATTAGTTAATTACTTGGGCCTTTAGTAGTGTTAATGGACTTTTAATTGGATTAACTTGTTACTACTTGAAACTTGGGCTTTAATTAATGTTAGTGGACTTAAAAAGCCCACCCTACTTCATTCATGGACTCTTTAGCCCATACTTGCATGTAAGTATCATTTAGGTTACAACTAGTTAGTTAAAGACTTATAGAATCTTGTTACACATCTTCCCCATGCTAGGCCACTTATTAACCAACTTTTATGCCACATGCATGCAAGAGACTAGAGTGTAATTTCCTTCCCCTTCCCCTTGTTTTTGCCGTCGGCCTTTGTGGCTAGTGAGAGGGTTTTTGTTTCAAATTTTGCTATCATATCTCCTAGTATCCTTCACCACTTCTCTCATTCAAAACACACACTTCAACTTGCTTCATTTTTTCTCTCATCTTTCTCTACATTTTGTAAGTAACAAAGCTTGAGTTCTTCCCTTTCTTTTCTCTTAAAACCGTAGCCTTTGGCTACCAAGATCATCATCATCTTTTGTTACTTGTTGTTTGATTACTTGTTTGTTAATTATTTACTTACTTGTTGTTGTTACATACTAGTTTCAAGAATCAACTCTTTAGTTTGATTCTTCATTTATCTTGTATTTACAAGAACATTCAAGAACATAAACTTACTAGTTTATGTTCTACTTTTAAAAGTTTCAAAGACTTAAGTTCATGTGTTGTGAAAACATACTTGTGATTCATGAAGTAAACTTTAAAGTTTACTTTCTTAAAGATCAAACTTTGGTTTGAATCTTTAAAGTATGAACAACCATGAACAAATTACTTGTTTACTTAGTTTACTTCTTCATTTTATACACTTTATTTTCATGTTGTTGGTTGTTATTGGTCAAGTGTTACTAGTTAACCTTGATCTCATTAATCTTGAACTAAAGTTAACTTGAAAGTTCAAGAACACACAAATAAGTTTTCTTTAAATATAACTTTGTATACTTATGCTTGATCTAGACTTTTGAGTCTTGGATCTTCAAGATCAAACTAAAGAACTATGTTCTACAACTCAAGATCTTGATTTCATAAGTTCACTTTCAAGTTTGTAACTTATTATTAGTTTTAAAGTTCATGTATGTGTTAGATCTAAGACTTTGATGTAACTTTGGTTCATCAAACTTCATACAACTCTTAAGTGAGTTGTGCTTCATGTCTTAGACTTACACTTGGGTTATGATGGTCAAACCATGGTAAAGATGATGTAAACACATCAATGAGTTATACACTTGAAGCTATATGCATCAAGGATGAGAACCATGATGAACATCAAGCACCAAAACCCACCGGAACCCACTTATCTTTATGTTTCTGTTTACAGCCTACTGTTCTGCTATTTCTGTAATAGACCAATAAACCTGGGCTGCTGTAACCTTGATTTTCAAATAGATCTGTTCGAGTAGATAACTTTTCATATAGTACTCGTCTTAATCCGAGTTACGGTTTAGGATTTATGGCCCTCCGATCGCCACTATGTCCTTTAACGTTGTGCAGAAATTTCTGACCTACTCGCACTTAGACCGTCGCCACGGTCAAACGAAGACGAGTTTGCTTCTGTAAATTTTACCACACTTAAAGGACTCATATACGGAGCCATGGCCACTGGTCTCACCGTAATTCAGTAAAGGTAGAGGCCGTGGTGACTGATCGAAATCAGCCTTTGTTTTAAACTACTTTCATAAACGAAACCTACTTTACACCTTTTGTTAAATGATGAATGATGATGACCCTTAAGACTTTATTTACATACTTTTAAACCTATTCGGACGATTTACTGACTTAGTACTATTTGACTTAGGTTGAGGACCCGTTTGGACAACCTTCATTACTTGCTTACTTTCCGAGTCATACTTTACCGCTACTTTATCATTGTGAGTTATAGCATTCCTTTTTTACTTTAACTTATTTTGGGAACTGAAAATACATGCGGATTTTATGTTTTACATACTAGGCACGAGTACTTAAACTTTATATATGTGTGGGTTATATAACGGCAGAAACATTCCCTTTAGCTCGGTAACGTTTAGTCATTGGTTTTTAAACCGGTGAACGCGAATCTTAGATATGGATCCATAGGGTTTTACATCCTCACTCGGGCTAGTCGCGCTAGTATTTAACGAGTGTTTAATACTTCGTAAACATATGCACTTGCCAAGTGTACTTTCAGGGGGTATAAACGTTAAGTTAGTTACCAAGTGCCCACGGTTAACATATACTTTATCATACTGTTTTGAAACGCTCTTTGTAGCACTGAAATCTCGTGGCCTACCTTACATACTGTTATACTTAAACTATAGCTCACCAACCTTTGTGTTGACGTTTTTAAGCATGTTTTTCTCAGGTGCTTAAGGTTATTTGCTTCCGCTGTCGTGCTAGTCTTTCCGTAGACACCCGCTGCTCTAGTGTTATCACCGCATGAACTGTTTATCTTGCATTCAAACTTTAATACATTTGAAACTATGTTTTGTAACGACCTAAGGGTCACATACATTTATTCATGCTTGCAATTCGTAGAAGCATACTGTTGGTGTAAAACAATTGACGTCGGTTATGACGTCATCTTTTTATCGTGAATGCAACTTCTTTTATTACAGCATGTAGTACTTAACCTTGTAATGATCCTGTTGCTGATGATTCGTACACGATGGTTTTGTACGGGGCATCACATTTAGTATCAGAGCATTGGTTGTAGGGAATTAGGTTGCATTAGTGAGTCTAAGACCGACCCGAGTAGGATTCACTAATAGGACTAATCTACAACTTGCTAGTTTACGTGTTTCTGCTGAACTTATTGCATGCTGCTGCTTACTTTTACTGCTATATGCCATATGCTACTACATGATTTCACTACTGTATAATATTACTTGCTTTCGATTACATGCTACTTCTGTACGATACGTTATTATTGCCATGCAACTTATTGTTATACATGATTTAAACTGTTGGCCTAATACTTGCTTGCTTTATGACTTACTGACATGGAAAATTTATTTTTCCTTGTTCAGATGTCGGATGTACCACCTGCTATCGTTTAGGGCATTTTAGACTCGTCGGCCACCCCCACCTGCTGCTGCTACCGACACACCGATCCCGATACGCACGAGTGACCCCGACGCTTCATCTTTCGGGACTAGGAGCCAGCCGCCTGCACCAGTGGCTACTATTGACGGACACGTGGACCCTACGGAGATTCCAGCTCCGTCTGCTCCCGGACCCTCGGAGCCACAGCCCCGCATCTGTGGTGTTGTGATTCCCGCGGAGTTCGGGGAAGGGCCATTCCGTAACCATATGCGCATGCCGTGCCGACGCGCTGTTAATGGACGTTTAGTGTCGATTCCGCCAGGCAGACACAGAGAGATGTTGGCCGCCTTCGAACTGCTAGTTCAGCCACCCGTGCCACCACCACATGATTCGGATGACTCATCATCCGCCGATTCTTCATCAGATGATTCTTCATCAGACTCCAGTGACGACGAGGACCCTGCCGATATACCTATTTAGCCACCCTCCACCCCGCCGAAGAAGTGGTATCACTTCGACGGTACCATCATTCCGGGGATCAACGGAGGACGAGCCTTCATTGACTCGTTTAGTCGACGTCATAGGGTTACTGCTCGTAAACGGCTTGTGCCGAACCCTACCGACCCACAGATACGTAAGACACCCCGTTACGTACTGACTATTTCTGGAGCCGGAACGTCTGCACCCCGTTTCGTGCGGTCTGCACAACCCGCACCATCGGCACCACCCGCACCACCGGCACCACCCGCACCACCTGCACCACCAGCACCACCTGCCCCACCATCTCCCACTGTCGAGGAATTGACAAGGGAGGTGGGAATCCTCCGAGCTCGGGTTACTGAGCTCGAAGAGCAGTTGGCTCAGGTTTTAGACATCCTACACCCACCTTCACCGTAGGACCTTTTGTATTAGATTTCATGGTGTAACCTAGTTGTAGTTTCATATTTCACTTATGTATTGTACGAATCTTTCATGATGTATGAAACTTATTATTAATGAATGGAAACTTTGTGATGTTACTTTTTGCACAAGTGTTCTATTTACATTACTGTACGATGATTCTGTGGTATTTGTACCTAGATGCGTTATTTAATAACATGTGATGTTTTGAGTCCATGTTGGTTACTATATACTGTATTATTATATATTGAATGCTGGATTTTGACTTGAGTCAAAATGTTTGTATAGAACACCATGGCTAACGATCGATCCACACCTACTGCTGCTCAAATTGAAGAGATGATCCAAGAACGTGTAGCCGCAGCCATTGCGAAAATGCAATCCCAAGCTCCACCGCCACCGCCACCACCACCGGTTATTCAATCCGTTCGAAATGGGTGTACTTACAAGGAATTCCAGAGCTGTAAACCACATAACTTCAGTGGAACCGAGGGACCGGTTGGTCTCACCAGATGGTTCGAGAAACTTGAATCAGTATTCTGAGTTAGCAACTATTCGGAGGACAATAAGACCAAGTTTGCATCTTGCACGCTATCTGACGGTGCACTAACGTGGTGGAACACATTAGCTCAAGCGAAAGGTATCGATGAGGCGTATGCTACGCCATGGGCGGAATTCAAAGCGGCCATGATTGAGGAGTATTGTCCGAGAACCGAAATCCAAAAGATGGAAATGGAATTCATGCTATTAAAGGCCGTTAGGAACGACCTTGATGGTTACAACAGGAGATTTTTGGAACTAGCCCTGATGTGTCCGACAATGGTCACCCCAGAATTCAAGCGAATGGAGAGATACTTCTGGGGACTCCCTAAGAGCATTAAGGGAAACGTCACCTCATCCAAACCACCAAATGTTCCCGAAGCGATGCGCATGGCGCGTACTTTAATGAATCAAATAACCATCGATGAACCGAAGAAAACTAAGTCTGAAGCGGGTACTAGTGAGAAACGCAAATGGGATAACCACAACAACAATAACAACAACAACAACAACAGGGGAAGGAACTATGAACAGAACCCGGCGAAACGACATGAGGGTTTCAGAGGAAACAACAACGGTGGAAACCCCAACCCCAACAACAACACCAACTCCAACCCGAACTACAAAGGAACCTTACCACAATGCAAGAGGTGTTACAAATACCACACTGGGTATTGCAATGTTGTCTGCGAGAAGTGCCAACGGTCTGGGCATGTTGGAAAAGACTGCAAGGTCACCACTTTGAATGGGAAGCCGAACCCCACATGGCCAAGGAAGTGTTACGAATGCGGGCAGACGGGCCATTTCAGAAATGCGTGTCCAAATAAGCGAAAAGATGGCGGACCACCCCCCGCTAGAGCCTTCAATGTTAATGCAAGGGACGCACGCGAAAACCCCGACTTGGTGACAGGTATATTCAAAATCAACAATCTTTTAGCTTATGTCTTGTTTGATACTGGTGCAGATAGAAGTTATGTATGTAGACATTTTTGCGATAAGATTAATTGGTCATTAGTCCCGTTAAAAGAGAGTATGCTTGTCGAGGTCGCCAATGGAAAACTTGAAAAGGTTGACCATATTAGTCGTGGAGCTATTATCAACATAGCTGGTGCAGATTTCGAAATTGATTTGATACCTATCAAACTGAGAAGTTTTGACGTGATAGTCAGTATGGATTGGTTGAGTAAGATAAGGGCCGATATTATCTGCGGAGATAAAGCTCTTCGTATACCACAAGGAGACTGTGAGCCACTGATCATCTACGGAGAAAGATGTACCTCGAAGCTGAACCTCATTAGTTGCGTGAAAGCGCAAAAGATTATGAAGAAGGGACGTTTTGCTGTCCTAGCACATGTGAAAGCAGTAGAAACTGAGGTGAAGAGCGTGAACGACGTTCAAATCGTGAACGAATTTTTCGATGTCTTCCCTGAGGAATTGCCTGGATTACCGCCGCCGAGAGCAGTAGAGTTTCAGATCGACTTAGTGCCAGGAGCTACACCTGTAGCTCGCGCACCTTATAGACTGGCACCTTCTGAGATGCAAGAATTACAGAGTCAACTACAAGAATTACTTGACCGAGGATTTATCCAACCAAGTTTCTCGCCTTGGGGCGCACCCGTGCTGTTTGGGAAGAAGAAGGATGGATCCTTCCGTATGTGTATCGACTACCGTGAACTCAATAAATTGACTATCAAGAATCGGTATCCTCTTCCACGAATTGATGATCTTTTTGATCAACTACAAGGATCGAGCGTTTACTCAAAGATCGATTTGCAATCCGGTTATCACCAGTTGAGGGTGAAGGAAAGTGACGTGATGAAAACTGCATTCAGGACCCGTTATGGTCATTATGAGTTTCTCGTGATGCCATTCGGTTTGACAAATGCACCTGCCGTGTTCATGGACCTCATGAATCGTGTCTGCAAGCCGTACTTGGATAAGTTTGTTATCGTCTTCATAGATGATATCCTCATGTACTCTAAGAGCGAAGAAGAACATGAGCAACACCTCCGACTTGTGGTTGAACTCTTGAGACAAGAGCAATTTTACGCCAAATTCTCCAAGTGTGAATTTTGGTTGAAGAAAGTTCAGTTTCTGGGTCATGTTGTGAGCGACCAGGGTATCAAAGTTGATCCCGCCAAGATTGAAGCCATCAGCAAGTGGGAGACCCCCACTACTCCGACGCATATTCGCCAATTCCTAGGTCTCGCCGGTTATTACCGAAGGTTTATAGAAGGTTTCTCTCTGATTGCACGTCCTTTGACCGCGCTGACTAACAAGGGCAAGAAGTTCATTTGGGAACACGTACACGAATCAGCATTTCAAACTTTGAAGAAGAAGTTAACCACCGCACCTATCCTATCACTTCCTGAGGGTAGTGACGACTTTGTTGTTTATTGTGATGCATCGAAGAGTGGTTTTGGTTATGTACTGATGCAACGATCAAAGGTTATTGCCTATGCTTCCCGTCAATTGAAGATTCACGAGCGGAACTACACTACTCACGATCTTGAACTTGGAGCCGTTGTCTTTGCTCTCAAATTGTAGAGACATTATTTGTATGGAACTAAGAGCACTATTTTCACCGATCACAAGAGTCTCCAGCACATCTTTGATCAGAAGCAATTGAATATGAGACAGCGTCGATGGATCGAGACACTCAACGACTACGATTGTGAACTACGTTATCATCCTGGCAAGGCCAATGTTGTAGCTGACGCTTTAAGCCGAAAGGAGAGGACGGCACCTCTTCGTGTTAGGGCTCTGAACATCACCATTCATTCGAACCTCAACAGCCAGATCAGAGTAGCTCAAGATGAGGCTCTCAAGGAGGAGAACATATCTCACGAACATTTGAACATACTTGTCTCTCGATTCGAGGTTAGGGAGTCTGGACTCCGATGTTATGCCAGAAGAATTTGGGTACCTTGTTATGGAGATCTACGGAACCTCATACTTGATGAAGCACACAAATCAAGATATTCGATTCACCCTGGAGTGGGCAAAATGTACCACGACCATAAAGAACAGTATTGGTGGCCGAATCTTAAGAAGGACGTTGTGACTTATGTTGGTAAGTGTTTGACTTGCTCGAAGGTTAAAGCCGAGCATCAGAGACCTTCTGGTTTACTTCAACAACCAGAAATCCCACAATGGAAGTGGGAACGGATAACAATGGATTTTATTACTAAGCTACCAAAGACGGTGGGCGGATACGATACTATTTAGGTTATTGTTGACCGCCTTACCAAATCTGCACACTTCCTAGCAATGACGGATACAATGGAGAGACTTGCTCAACTATACATCAAGGAAGTTGTATCTCGTCATGGTGTACCTTTATCGATCATCTCCGATCGCGATCCCCGTTTCGCTTCTAGATTTTGGCGTTCTTTGCAAGAAGCCATGGGAACTCGTCTTGACATGAGTACTGCATATCACCCTCAGACTGACGGGCAAAGTGAACGAACGATTCAGTCCTTGGAGGACATGTTGCGTGCGTGTGTCATTGATTTTGGAAAGGCCTGGGAAAGGCATTTGCCACTGGCCAAATTCTCGTACAACAACAGTTATCACTCAAGCATTAATGCTGCACCTTTCGAAGCATTGTATGGCCGTAAGTGCCGATCTCCTATTTGTTGGGCCGAAGTAGGCGAAAAACAAATCACCGGACTACCTAACAAATCACCGGACCCGAGGTAGTCCACGAAACCACGGAGAAGATTGCTCAGATTCAAGCTAGACTTAAGACAGCCCGCGATCGTCAAAAGAGTTATGCCGATCTCAAATGTAAAGACTTTGAATTCAACGTTGGTGATCGTGTAATGTTGAAGGTTGCACCTTGGAAAGGTGTGATCCGTTTTGGAAAACGTGGAAAGTTAAACCCACGATACATTGGTCCTTTTAAAATTTTTGAACATGTTGGACCCGTTGCTTACCGTTTGGATTTACCAGTACAATTGAGCTCAGTTCATCCTACCTTCCACGTGTCAAACTTGAAGAAGTGTCTTGCTGCACCCGAACTAATCATACCACTTGAAGAACTTACAATTGATGACAAACTCCACTTTGTGGAAGAACCTGTTGAAATTATGGATCGTGAGATCAAAACTTTGAAACGCAACAAGATTCCGATCGTCCGAGTGCGATGGAATGCCAAACGAGGACTTGAGTTTACTTGGGAGCGAGAGGATCAAATGATGTGGAAGTATCCTCACCTTTTCCCGACTCCTCCATCTACCTCAGCTTAAATTTCGGGACGAAATTTTCTTTAACAGGTGGGTAATGTAACGACCCTAGATTTTCCAACGTTTATTTATTAATAATTATTATTATTAAAACGTACGATTAAACGAATGTATGTTATTACATTTACATGTTGCCATGACTAAACGTACTTGACTTTAATTGCCCGAAACATCTTTGTGACACCCGAGACTTGCACGAATAATATTTTCAAGTATTATTTACATTCATGATTAATTTTATTAATCATTTTGATTAACTATGGTTATTAGTTAATTACTTGGGCCTTTAGTAGTGTTAATGGACTTTTAATTGGATTAACTTGTTACTACTTGAAACTTGGGCTTTAATTAATGTTAGTGGACTTAAAAAGCCCACCCTACTTCATTCATGGACTCTTTAGCCCATACTTGCATGTAAGTATCATTTAGGTTACAACTAGTTAGTTAAAGACTTATAGAATCTTGTTACAACACATCTTCCCCATGCTAGGCCACTTATTAACCAACTTTTATGCCACATGCATGCAAGAGACTAGAGTGTAATTTCATTCCCCTTCCCCTTGTTTTGGCCGTCGGCCTTTGTGGCTAGTGAGAGGGTTTTTGTTTCAAATTTTGCTATCATATCTCCTAGTATCCTTCACCACTTCTCTCATTCAAAACACACACTTCAACTTGCTTCATTTTTTCTCTCATCTTTCTCTACATTTTGTAAGTAACAAAGCTTGAGTTCTTCACTTTCTTCTCTCTTAAAACCGTAGCCTTTGGCTACCAAGATCATCATCATCTTTTGTTACTTGTTGTTTGATTACTTGTTTGTTAATTATTTACTTACTTGTTGTTGTTACATACTAGTTTCAAGAATCAACTCTTTAGTTTGATTCTTCATTTATCTTGTATTTACAAGAACATTCAAGAACATAAACTTACTAGTTTATGTTCTACTTTTAAAAGTTTCAAAGACTTAAGTTCATGTGTTCTGAAAACATACTTGTGATTCATGAAGTAAACTTTAAAGTTTACTTTCTTAAAGATCAAACTTTGGTTTGAATCTTTAAAGTATGAACAACCATGAACAAATTACTTGTTTACTTAGTTTACTTCTTCATTTTATACACTTTATTTTCATGTTGTTGGTTGTTATTGGTCAAGTGTTACTAGTTAACCTTGATCTCATTAATCTTGAACTAAAGTTAACTTGAAAGTTCAAGAACACACAAATAAGTTTTCTTTAAATATAACTTTGTATACTTATGCTTGATCTAGACTTTTGAGTCTTGGATCTTCAAGATCAAACTAAAGAACTATGTTCTACAACTCAAGATCTTGATTTCATAAGTTCACTTTCAAGTTTGTAACTTATTATTAGTTTTAAAGTTCATGTATGTGTTAGATCTAAGACTTTGATGTAACTTTGGTTCATCAAACTTCATACAACTCTTAAGTGAGTTGTGCTTCATGTCTTAGACTTACACTTGGGTTATGATGGTCAAACCATGGTAAAGATGATGTAAACACATCAATGAGTTGTACACTTGAAGCTATATGCATCAAGGATGAGAACCATGATGAACATCAAGCACCAAAACCCACCGGAACCCACTTATCTTTCTATTTCTGTTTACAGCCTACTGTTCTGATATTTCTGTAACAGACCAGTAAACCTGGGCTGCTGTAACCTTTATTTTCAAATATCTCTGTTCGAGTAGATAACTTTTCATATAGGAATCGTCTTAATCCGAGTTACGGTTTAGGATTTATGGCCCTCCGATCGCCACTATGTCCTTTAACGTTGTGCAGAAATTTCTGACCTACTCGCACTTAGACCGTCGCCACGGTCAAACGAAGACGAGTTTGCTTCTGTAAATTTTACCACACTTAAAGGACTCATATATGGAGCCATGGCCACTGGTCTCACCTTAATTCAGAAAGGGTAGAGGTCGTGGTGACTGATCGAAGTCAGCCTTTGTTTTAAACTACTTTCATAAACGAAACCTACTTTACACCTTTTGTTAAATGATGAATGATGATGACCCTTAAGACTTTATTTACATACATTTAAACCTATTCGGACGATTTACTGACTTAGTACTATTTGACTTAGTTTGAGGACCCGTTTGGACAACCTTCATTACTTGCTTACTTTCCGAGTCATACTTTACCGCTACTTTATCATTGTGAGTTATAGCATTCCCTTTTTACTTTAACTTATTTTGGGAACTGAGAATACATGCGGATTTTATGTTTTACATACTAGGCACGAGTACTTAAACTTTATATATGTGTGGGGTTATATAACGGCAGAAACATTCCCTTTAGCTCGGTAACGTTTAGTCATTGGTTTTTGAACCGGTGAACGTGAATCTTAGATATGGATCCATAGGGTTTGACATCCCCACTAGGGCTAGTCGCGCTAGCATTTAACGAGTGTTTAATACTTCGTAAACAGACGCACTTGCCAAGTGTACTTTCAGGGGGTATAAACGTTAAGTTAGTTACCAAGTGCCCACGGTTAACATATACTTTATCATACTGTTTTGAAACGCTCTTTGTAGCACTGAAATCTCGTGGCCTACCTTACATACTGTTATACTTAAACTATAGCTCACCAACCTTTGTGTTGACGTTTTTAAGCATGTTTTTCTCAGGTGCTTAAGGTTATTTGCTTCCGCTGTCGTGCTAGTCTTGCCGTAGACACCCGCTGCTCTAGTGTTATCACCGCATGAACTGTTTATCTTGCATTCAAACTTTAATACATTTGAAACTATGTTTTGTAACGACCTAAGGGTCACATACATTTATTGATGCTTGCAATTCGTAGAAGCATACTGTTGGTGTAAAACAAATGACGTCGGTTATGACGTCATCTTTTTTATCGTGAATGCAACTTCTTTTATTACAGCATGTAGTACTTAACCTTGTAATGATCCTGTTGTTGATGATTCGTACACGATGGTTTTGTACGGGGCATCACAAGGTCTGTAGGTTGTCTTTATAAATTCTAATAGTGCATAAAATAAGTTTAAGTGTCATCATCATCATCATTCATCATCATAAAAGCTAAGTAAGTTCGACAAGAATAGAGATCGAAACAATAGGCTGACTTCGATCAGCTGCTGCGACCTCTACGTAAATCGAAAAGACACATAGTCAGTGGCTATGGCTCCTTATATGAGTTCCCTAACAACTGACCAATTTTCAGAACCTAACTCGTCTTCGTTTGACCTTGGCGACGGTTTAAGTGCGAGTAGGTCAGAAATTTCAGCACAACGTTAATAGGGTGTAGTGACTCTCGGAGGGCCATAAATCCTAAACCGTAACTCGGATTAAGACGAGGCCTAAACGGAAAATTATCTACTCGAACCGAACTAACTGAAAATCAAATTTTCAGTAGCCCAGGTGGTCTGATCAGATACGAAAATCAGTATACAAGTGCTCCGGTGGGGTTCTTGGTGCTTGATGCTCATCACGGTTCTCATCCTTGATGCTTGTAGCTTCAAGTGTACAACTCGTTGATGGTTTAGTATCACTTTTGACCAAGATTCTACCATCAATACACAATATGTTAAGACCAAGTGGTAACACAACTCATTTAAGAGTCTTAGATGGATGATGAACCAAGGTTACATCATATCCTTAGTCTTAACACAATTACAAGTCCTATTTACAAAAAAGTTACAAACTTTACATCAATCAAACAAGTATGAACATGATCTAAGTCAAATGAAGTGATGGAACCCTAAGCTAGAGAGCTTGGATCTATTTCACACAAGTTACAAGGTTACAAAGCTAGAAAGCTTAAACCTTTGAGTGTTCTTGAAGATCTTGAAGCATAAAGCTTGGATCTTGAAGATACATGAAGATTACAAACAAAAGTTTGAATCTTTTTCACAAAACAACATGATCAAAGCAAAAAGAACATAGATCTAACAAAAAGATATGAAGATTCAAGCTAGAAAGCTTGCATCTTAATTGTTCTTGAAGATCTTGAAGCATAAAGCTTAGATCTTGAAGATACATGAAGATTACAAACAAAAGTTTGAATCTTTATCACAAAATAACAAGATTAAAGTAAAAGAAAGATGAATCTACAAAGTTGGTGAAGATTCAAAGCTAGAAAGCTTGAATCTTCCATGTTTTTGAAAGATTCATGCTTGAATCAACAAGATATAAGCAAGATCAAAGCTAAAAGGAACTTTGATCTCCATAATATGATGATGATGGCCACGAAAATGAAAGGAAAAGAAGAAGAAAAAGAAGACTTACAAGCAATACTAGAAAGGAAAGAAAGAAAGAACAAGTGTGTGTGAAAACCAAATGAGCAAGTGATTTAATGAGAGGTAAATGGCTAGTATTTATAAGCAAAATTTGACAAGGATTGATGACATAGAATGGCCATTAGGCCGTGGGTTTTGAGGGAGGGGGAGGGGAGACACCATTTTGCTTTTTGGTTAGTGATTGTCTAAAGCATGTACTTATGCTAGAATCCCATGTGACAAAGTTGATAATCCTTATCCATTATGCTAGTATGACTCATTAATTAATTATTTATTTATTTATTATTATGGGTCACTAGTAATAATACTTGGGCTAATTAATTGGGTCACTAGCTAGAGTAGGGTGGGCTTGAGCCTAACAAGGTGGAAAGTCCAACAAGACTAACTATTGGGCTTTAGCAATTAAATAAATAAAATTAAGCATCCAAAGGCCCAGTAATTATTATTATAAAATAATAATTAATATTTCGCTGTCCAAATATTCCGGTTCCGACAAAAGTCAAACGTGCGCGCAATACGCGGTTTATTCGTAACGGCAAGTAACACTAACGGTTATAAAGCATCCGGTGGACAAGTTAAGCATTCTACATACACCAAGGCACGTTTTAAAGTATATATGAATATAAAACACGTGTGCCAAGGTTTCGGAGTAATAAAGTAACACAGTACGCACAAATACGCAATTTCGCAAAAATACAAAGCATAAAAGCTAGTCGAAAAAGTCGGGTCGTTACATTATTAAATCAACAAGAGTTCTCTTTATCAAACAAATACACTAATCAATCAAGTTCATAAAGTTAAACATCAATAAGAATCGATCTTTTATTCAAACTATTGAAATAAACATGCAATAAGTTCATAAATCATAAATTATAACATCCAAATCCTCGGTTATTAATCTAGACAAGCATTGAAAACTTAGCCAACAATCATGGCTGAAAACAAAAAATCATAAATAAACAATTAAGATAATTCATTATGTTTGATAAGAATTAAACCTAGTTGAAATCGTGATCTTGAACGATAGACGAATCGAAACGCGTTCCCGGAATGATTGAGTTGATTGAATGATGTTGGGATTCCCCAAAAGTCATCAAAAATTACCCCAAAGCTGCTGGAATTCGTCTGGATAAAAGTGTCTAAAGTTAAGGTTTAATTTCCCTATTTATAGCCTCAAAATCCGACACAGTAACGACGCGCGCCGCGGGCTCTCTGGCCGTGCCGCTGCTTAACTCTTGCCACAACTCCAACTTGTATCAAACAGCTCGACCTTCAAAAATAGCTTTAACCCACGCCGCGGGCTCTCTGGCCGCGCCACGGCTTTCTTCTTTTGCTGATTCCTTCTTTAAACTTAAATATAAACGCCCAAAACCAACTTTACGCATCATATTAGGGTAACGACGATAGAATAGCATAAAGTATACCTCAAAATGATCTAAGAATCGTACAAATAATCTTCTCGGCTCTCGAATCCCAAATCTCTCAAATGTCTTCCAAAATACTCCAATTCGTATCCAAACGGACCCAATAATGATCGATATTGCGAGAGAAATCATAGATGAAGTGCGCAATATCAGTTCTTACATTAAACCTAAATGGAACTTGATAAAAAAAATAGGGAAAGCAGCCGTTATTTCATGTTGCTTGTTGGGCCACCATAATCGTTTTACTCCTTGGGCCGTTTAATGTTAGCTGGGCTTATGTAGTTGGGCCGAGGATTTAGTTAACTGTTGGGCTCCTTAAAACGGGTTAAATAGTCTTGGGTAGCGAATTAAATCAGATAAACAGAATCAGATGGATGGTTAAGGGTGTTTGCGAGTGAGCGGGAGGTCGTGGGTTCGAGCCCGAGCAGGGGCGTTTAATTTTTTTTTAAAACAACTTGTTTCATGAAGGTAGCATTTTTTTTATTATTTTTGTTATTATTATTATTATTATTATTATTATTATTATTATTATTATTATTATTATTATGATAAATATTATTATTGCTAATATTAAAGAAATAATTACCACTAATATGATTAATATTATTATCATTATTGTTAGTATTAATAAGATCATTATTATTATCATAATTATTATTATCATTAGTATTAAAATGATTAAAATGATTAATAAGATTATTATTAATATTATTATTTCTAACTTTAGTATTAGTATTAACATTATTATTATCATTAATATTAATATTATTATCATACTTATAATTATTATTATCATTATTATTATTATGATTAACATAAGTATTATTATCGATAATATCATTATTATTATTAATATGATTATCATTAATTGTATTGTTATTATTAAAAATTATTATCATTATTATCACTTTTACAAAAATTATTATTATTATTATTATTATTGTTAGAATTATTATTATTATTATTATCATTTCTATTACAAGTATCATTTTAACTACAATTATCAAAGTTATCATTTTTATTAAAATTATAATTTTTATTAAAACTTAACATTATTAGTAAAGTTATTATCTTTATTAAAATTATCATTTTTAAACTTAACATTAATATTATTATTATTATTATTACTATCGTTACTATCATTACTATCATTATTATTATCATTCTTATTAGTATTATTACAAATATATATATATATATATATATATATATATATATATATATATATATATATATATATATTTATATAAAAATACATTACAATTATATTAATATTACATATTACTATATTCTATCAATAAAATATTATTAATTAAACTATATATTTTTATTATAAAGACCTTAATGTAAAGTTCCTATTTTTATAAATAAATTTTTAAACTACCTTAATAAGAAATTATTTTATTAATATTAATAAATGAATTAATGAAGCATAAAACAATTATATCACTAATAATAATATATAAATTTGTTCGATTATGATTATATATTTTAATATATATATATATATATATATATATATATATATATATATATATATATATATATATATATATATATATATATATATATATATATATATATATATATATATATATATATATATATATATATGATATAGGTTCGTGAATCCGAGGCCAATCCTGCATTGTTCAGTTCAGTCGTATGCATATTTTTACTACAAAATATCGTATCGTGAGTTTTATTTGCTCCCTTTTTAAATGCTTTTGCAATATATATTTTTGGGACTGAGAATACATGCGCTGCTTTTACAAATGTTTTACGAAATAGACACAAGTAATCGAAACTACATTCTATGGTTGGATTATCGAATCGAATATGACCCTTTTTAGCTTGGTAGCCTAAGAAATAGGTAATGGAAATGGCCCCTAATTGACGCGAATCATAAAGATAGATCTATGGGCCTAACAAACCCCATTCTGGAATTTGGAATGCTTTAGTACTTCGATTTTATCATGTCCGATGAGAGTCCCGGAATGATGGGGATATTCTATATGCATCTTGTTAATGTCGGTTACCAGGTGTTCAATCCATATGAATGATTTTTATGCAGATTGCTATAAGCATGCATGATATTTATGAGATTTGGAAATGAAAATCTTGTGGTCTATTAAAATTATGGAAATGATTGATTACGATAAACCTATGAACTCACCAACCTTTTAGTTGACACTTTAAAGCATGTTTATTCTCAGGTATGAAAGAAATCTTCCGTTGTGCATTTGCTCATTTTAAAGATATTACTTGGAGTCGTTCATGGCATATTTAGGATAGTACCTCGCAATGGGACGAAATGTTGATGACTTCGTCCAGATGGATTAGGACGGGTCGCTTCAATTATTGGGCGTGGCACCGAATGGGGTGGGTTATACTACGTAGACGAAGTAATCCAACAAGGGTCTGTGATGCTTGTACACAGAACACCTGATAGGGAAGCGTGGTTATGGCATAGGAAATTGGGTTACCCTTCTGTCGGATGCTTACATACTTTATTTCCTAGCCTTTTTCCATCCAATGTTATTTTAAATTGTGAAATTTGTATTTTGGCTAAAAGTCACCGAAGTACATTTAAACCTAGTAATACTAGAAAAGATGTCTCTTTCGCTTTAATTCATTCTGATGTGTGGGGTCCTGCACCGGTTATTGGGGGAGAAATTTTCGGTACTTTGTCTTATTTATTGATGACCATTCACGAATGACTTGGATTTATTTTTTAACCCACAAATCATAAGTTTTTGATAAATTTTGCCACTTTTATAAAATGGTACAAACTCAATTTAACAAAAACATTCAAATCTTAAGATCTGATAATGAGGGTGAGTTTGTCAATACTTCAATGAAATGTTATTGTGAAGATAAAGGGATTATTCACCAAACATCGTGTGCTCATACTCCTGAACAAAATGGAGTAGCCGAAAGAAAAAATCGACTACTCTTAGAAATGACAAGAGCTTTATTAATTGAATCCAAGGTTCCGAAGAGTTTTTTGCCCGAAGCTCTTGCTTCTGCTACCTTTCTTATCAATCGTTTACCCACTAAAATTTTGGGCACTAAAACTCCCAAAGATACTCTTTCCTAATTCCATACCCTCCCGAATTCATTTAGCATTTAACCTCGAATATTTGGGTGCTCGGTCTTTGTTCATATTCCAAAACATGAGCGTACCAAACTTGATCCATGCGCGGAAAAATGTGTTATGGTTGGCTATGGGATAAACCAAAAAGGATATCAGTGTTATAGCTCCAAAAGGCGTCATGTTTTTACTACGATGAACTATGACTTTGTCGAAACCGAATATTTTTATAATAATACCCAACTCACGCGTGAGGGGGAGAAAGAAGATAATGACACTCTAAGTTGGATACAATGGGCACCTAAACTTGACAATATCCAAATTCCAATATCAAATCCTGACAATATCCAAATTCCAATATCAAATCCTGACAATATCCAAATTCCAATAACAAATCCCGACAATATTCAAACATCAACAACAACACCAAATCCCGAGACACCAACTTGACAATATCCAAATTCCAATATCAAATCCTGACAATATCCAAATTCCAATATCAAATCCCGACAATATCCAAACATCAACACCAACACCAAATCCCGAGACACCAAATACTATAACACAAGATGAACCAGAATGTTCAAATCAAAGTGGATCAACTCAACAAATTCTCGACGAACCACAAATTTCAAGTCACGAATCAACTCAACAAATTCCAGTGGAACCTGGTGCAAGCAGAATGAATCAAATAAAGGTTATGTACTTCCTCCAAGAGCTAACAGAGGAGTTTCACCTAAAAGATATGATCCCGAGAAAGAGGCTCTTAGATCAAGATATCCGATGGCGAATATTGCCAAAGGAAATTTATCAGAAGAAGCAAAGAAATTCAATTCCGCGATATACTCTGAAGCAATACCAACTACCATAGAACAAGCGCTGAAATCAAAAAACAGGAGAAAGGCAATGGAAGTTGAAATGGAAGCTTTGGAGAAAAGCGATACATGAGAAAAATGTATTCTTTCCCAAGAGAAGAAGTAAGTAGGATGTCGATGTGTGTTTACAATAAAATACAAAATAAATGGCACAATTGAAAGATACAAAGTCCGGCTTGTTGCCAAGGGATATACTCAGATTTATGGGATAGACTATTCCGAGACTTTCTCACCGGTGGCTAAAATTGACACCATTATGTAGTGACCCGAACTTTTCCATGTTTATATATATTAATTGAGATTGATATTTACATGATTAAATGTTTCCAACATGTTAAGCAATCAAACTTGTTAAGACTTGATTAATTGAAATATGTTTCATATAGACAATTGACCACCCAAGTTGACCGGTGATTCACGAACGTTAAAACTTGTAAAAACTATATGATGACATATATATGGATATATATATATAGTTAACATGATACTATGATAAGTAAACATATCATTAAGTATATTAACAATGAACTACATATGTAAAAACAAGACTACTAACTTAATGATTTTTAAACGAGACATATATGTAACGATTATCGTTGTAAAGACATTTAATGTATATATATCATATTAAGAGATATTCATACATGATAATATCATGATAATATAATAATTTAAAATCTCATTTGATATTATAAACATTGGGTTAACAACATTTAACAAGATCGTTAATCTAAAGGTTTCAAAACAACACTTACATGTAACGACTAACGATGACTTAACGACTCAGTTAAAATGTATATACATGTAGTGTTTTAATATGTATTTATACACTTTTGAAAGACTTCAATACACTTATCAAAATACTTCTACTTAACAAAAATGCTTACAATTACATCCTCGTTCAGTTTCATCAACAATTCTACTCGTATGCACCCGTATTCGTACTCGTACAATACACAGCTTTTAGATGTATGTACTATTGGTATATACACTCCAATGATCAGCTCTTAGCAGCCCATGTGAGTCACCTAACACATGTGGGAACCATCATTTGGCAACTAGCATGAAATATCTCATAAAATTACAAAAATATGAGTAATCATTCATGACTTATTTACATGAAAACAAAATTACATATCCTTTATATCTAATCCATACACCAACGACCAAAAACACCTACAAACACTTTCATTCTTCAATTTTCTTCATCTAATTGATCTCTCTCAAGTTCTATCTTCAAGTTCTAAGTGTTCTTCATAAATTCCAAAAGTTCTAGTTTCATAAAATCAAGAATACTTTCAAGTTTGCTAGCTCACTTCCAATCTTGTAAGGTGATCATCCAATCTCAAGAAATCTTGGTTTCTTACAGTAGGTTATCGTTCTAATACAAGGTAATAATCATATTCAAACTTTGGTTCAATTTCTATAACTATAACAATCTTATTTCAAGTGATGATCTTACTTGAACTTGTTTTCGTGTCATGATTCTGCTTCAAGAACTTCGAGCCATCCAAGGATCCATTGAAGCTAGATCCATTTTTCTCTTTTCCAGTAGGTTTATCCAAGGAAATTAAGGTAGTAATGATGTTCATAACATCATTCGATTCATACATATAAAGCTATCTTATTCGAAGGTTTAAACTTGTAATCACTAGAACATAGTTTAGTTAATTCTAAACTTGTTCGCAAACAAAAGTTAATCCTTCTAACTTGACTTTTAAAATCAACTAAACACATGTTCTATATCTATATGATATGCTAACTTAATGATTTAAAACCTGGAAACACGAAAAACACCGTAAAACCGGATTTACGCCGTCGTAGTAACACCGCGGGCTGTTTTGGGTTAGTTAATTAAAAACTATGATAAACTTTGATTTAAAAGTTGTTATTCTGAGAAAATGATTTTTATTATGAACATGAAACTATATCCAAAAATTATGGTTAAACTCAAAGTGGAAGTATGTTTTCTAAAATGGTCATCTAGACGTCGTTCTTTCGACTGAAATGACTACCTTTACAAAAACGACTTGTAACTTATTTTTCCGACTATAAACCTATACTTTTTCTGTTTAGATTCATAAAATAGAGTTCAATATGAAACCATAGCAATTTGATTCACTCAAAACGGATTTAAAATGAAGAAGTTATGGGTAAAACAAGATTGGATAATTTTTCTCATTTTAGTTACGTGAAAATTGGTAACAAATCTATTCCAACCATAACTTAATCAACTTGTATTGTATATTATGTAATCTTGAGATACCATAGACACGTATACAATGTTTCGACCTATCATGTCGACACATCTATATATATTTCGGAACAACCATAGACACTCTATATGTGAATGTTGGAGTTAGCTATACAGGGTTGAGGTTGATTCCAAAATATATATAGTTTGAGTTGTGATCAATACTGAGATACGTATACACTGGGTCGTGGATTGATTCAAGATAATATTTATCGATTTATTTCTGTACATCTAACTGTGGACAACTAGTTATAGGTTATTAACGAGGACAGCTGACTTAATAAACTTAAAACATCAAAATATATTAAAAGTGTTGTAAATATATTTTGAACATACTTTAATATATATGTATATATTGTTATAGGTTCGTGAATCAACAGTGGCCAAGTCTTACTTCCCGACGAAGTAAAAATCTGTGAAAGTGAGTTATAGTCCCACTTTTAAAATCTAATATTTTTAGGATGAGAATACATGCAGGTTTTATAAATGATTTACAAAATAGACACAAGTACGTGAAACTACATTCTATGGTTGAATTATCGAAATCGAATATGCCCCTTTTTATTAAGTCTGGTAATCTAAGAATTAGGGAACAGACACCCTAATTGACGCGAATCCTAAAGATAGATCTATTGGGCCTAACAAACCCCATCCAAAGTACCGGATGCTTTAGTACTTCGAAATTTATATCATATCCGAAGGGTGTCCCGGAATGATGGGGATATTCTTATATATGCATCTTGTTATTGTCGGTTACCAGGTGTTCACCATATGAATGATTTTTATCTCTATGTATGGGATGTGTATTGAAATATGAAATCTTGTGGTCTATTGTTACGATTTGATATATATAGGTTAAACCTATAACTCACCAACATTTTTTGTTGACGTTTAAAGCATGTTTATTCTCAGGTGAATATTAAGAGCTTCCGCTGTTGCATACTAAAATAAGGACAAAATTTGGAGTCCATGTTTGTATGATATTGTGTAAAAACTGCATTCAAGAAACTGATTTCGATGTAATATATTTGTATTGTAAACCATTATGTAATGGTCGTGTGTAAACAGGATATTTTAGATTATCATTATTTGATAATCTACGTAAAGGTTTTTAAACCTTTATTTATGAAATAAAGGTTATGGTTTGTTTTAAAAATGAATGCAGTCTTTGAAAAACGTCTCATATAGAGGTCAAAACCTCGTAACGAAATCAATTAATATGGAACGTTTTTAATCAATAAGAACGGGACATTTCAGTTGGTATCAGAGCGTTGGTCTTAGAGAACCAGAATTTTTCATTAGTGTGTCTTATCGAGTTTGTTAGGATGCATTAGTGAGTCTGGACTTCGACCGTGTTTACTTGAAAAAGGATTGCTTAACAAATTTTGTTGGAAACTATATATTTTTAACATGTGAATATTATGTGATATATTAATCTCTTAACGCGTTTGATATTATGTGATAGATGTCTACCTCTAGAACAAGTCCCATTGACTCACCTAATAATAATGAAGAGTCAAATGTAAATTGGAATGATTCGTGGACTGATTCACAAGTTCCCGAAGAGGAACCGGAAGAAGAATCGGAACCGGAAGAAGAATCGGAACCGGATGAAGAAATAGAGCCGGTGGGGGAAATAATAAACCGGTTAAGTAAAAGAAAATCCTCAACCAACTGACCAAAGTTAATTATGGTCAATGGTGTTTCCGCCAAGGAAGCAAAATATTGGGAGGATTACCAATTTTTCGATGAATCGGATTCCGACGAGAATTCCGATGATGTTATAGAAATTACCCCAACTGAATTTAAAAAGGCAAAAGAAAATAATAAGGGAAAGGGCATAAAAATAGAGAAATCTAATTCCAACCCCGATGAACTTTATATGTATCGTCAACCCCCGAAGTCCTTAAGTTGTAACAATGACCCGGGAACCTCTAAACCACCAGGTTTTTCTAAACCAATGTGGACAACGACGGCTCGTATTAGGGGAACATCATATATCCCTAGAAACTTGGCAAAACGAACCAAAACCGAAAAAGAAGAAACGAGCGAGTCGGAATAAGATAGTTGTATTCGTGTGGTGTATGTAATATAGTGTTCTTATGCTTTATGATATATGTAAAAATTGCTTGTATTAATAAGTATTTTTTTATGAATCTAACTCTTGTCTATTTTACAGTTTAAAAACACAAAATGGATAGACAACCCAATATTTTAAGAGACCTACCCGGAGACATGATTGATGAAATCTTGTCTAGAGTCGGCCAGAATTCTTCGGCACAACTATTTAAGGCGAGATCAGTTTGTAAGACATTCGAAGAACGTTCCAAGAATGTCTTGGTTTATAAGAGACTTTCGTTTGAAAGATGGGGGATATCACATTGGGAAACCCATAAGTTACGATGTGTTTACTTTGACGCATATATTGCGGGGAACCCAAATGCTATTTTACGCAACGGGTTAAGAAATTATTTTGACTCAATATATCCGAATATTGGACTTCGTGATTTAGAAAAAGCGGCTAACATGCAACATAAAGAAGCATGTTATGCTTACGGATTAGTAATGTTCGCTTCTCACCAAAGTGAGAACAAGAACATCGGGCTACAACTATTAAACAAAACGTTTCCACAAGTGACGGAGTCGGTAATTGGGGTAAGAAATGAGGTTTTTAGATTATTACGGGACTGTTGGACATTACGTAACCCTCGTCCCTTTGATGACGTTACAACACGCTGTCTTATCAATGGCCATAACGGTTATGTTGCACAAGACCAAGGATGGGAAGTAGTCCTAGTAAAACCAGAATGCATGACTTGTTTCTGGACGTATGAATTACGTGTCTTTATTGCCTTTGCTGAATGACTTGTGTACTAGCTAGAATTGTCTTCACAACTATCTTGTATCAAAGTTATTGTGTGCTATATTTCATGCTTTATGTAAAATAAGCGGTATTGTAAGTTTGTAAAATATTGTATAAAAGTTTGAACGCGAAATATTATTATAATCAGTTTTTCATATAGAATTGTAGTAGTTGAATTGTATATTAGCTACTAAGTATGAACTTAACGGGTAGGTACTACCCGAATTTAAACTTATAAAACGCTAATATGAAGAAAAAGCTTTTATAAATGAGTTCATATTATGCTACGAAATACTATTAACTACTCTTAATATTCTGTATGATTAACTTGTTCCATTTAACTATTTTGAAGGAAATGGCACCGACTACTCGACACACCGTGAATATGAATGAAGAGGAATTCCGTACTTTTCTAGCTTCAAACATAGCCGCAGTACAGGCTGCGCTACATACCAACAATAACCTTGGATCTAGTAGTACAGGAAATCGTGTAGGATGCACCTACAAAGAATTCACTGCCTGCAAACCTTTGGAATTTGATGGAACCGAAGGACCGATCGGATTGAAACGGTGGACCGAGAAGGTTGAATCGGTGTTTGCCATAAGTAAGTGTACTGAAGAGGACAAAGTGAAGTACGCTACGCATACCTTCACAGGTTCTGCGTTAACATGGTGGAATACCTATCTAGAGCAAGTGGGACAAGATGATGCGTACGCACTACCGTGGTCAGCATTCAAGCACTTGATGAACGAGAAGTACCGTCCCAGAACCGAGGTCAATAAGCTCAAGACAGAACTTAGAGGGTTACGAACCCAAGGATTTGATATTACCACGTACGAAAGACGATTCACAGAATTGTGCCTATTGTGTCCGGGAGCATTTGAAGATGAGGAAGAGAAGATCGACGCGTTTGTGAAAGGATTACCGGAAAGAATCCAAGAAGATATAAGTTCACACGAGCCCGCCTCCATACAACAGGCATGTAGAATGGCTCACAAACTAGTGAACCAGATTGAAGAAAGAATTAAAGAACAGACTGCTGAAGAGGCCAATGTGAAGCAAGTCAAAAGAAAGTGGGAGGAAAACGGTGATAAGAATCACCAATACAACAACAACAGCAATTACAACAATAATCGCAACAATTATCCCAACAATCGCAACATCAATCGCAACTACAACAAACGGCCCAACAACAACAACAACAACAACAACAACAACAACAACTACAACAATCATCCCAACAACAATAATAACCGCAACAACAACAACAATCAGAAGCAGCTATGCCAAAGGTGTGAAAAGAATCACTCGGGGTTCTGCACCAAATTTTGCAACAAGTGTAAAAGAAATGGTCATAGCGCGGCGAAGTGTGAGGTCTACGGACCAGGGGTTAATAGAACGAAAGGAACAAATGGTGTCGGAACGAGTAATGGCGGAGCAAGTAGTGTCGGAGCAAGTTATGCCAATGTAGTTTGTTATAAATGTGGAAAACCGGGCCACATTATTAGAAATTGCCCGAACCAGGAGAACACGAATGGACAAGGCCGCGGAAGAGTTTTCAATATTAATGCGGCAGAGGCACAGGAAGACCCGGAGCTTGTTACGGGTACGTTTCTTATTGACAATAAATCTGCTTACGTTTTATTTGATTCGGGTGCGGATAGAAGCTATATGAGTAGAGATTTTTGTGCTAAATTAAGTTGTCCATTGACGCCTTTGGATAGTAAATTTTTACTCGAATTAGCAAATGGTAAATTAATTTCAGCAGATAATATATGTCGGAATCGAGAAATTAAACTGGTTAGCGAAACATTTAAGATTGATTTGATACCAGTAGAGTTAGGGAGTTTTGATGTGATAATCGGTATGGACTGGTTGAAAGAAGTGAAAGCGGAGATCGTTTGTTACAAAAATGCAATTCGCATTATACGAGAAAAAGGAAAACCCTTAATGGTGTACGGAGAAAAGGGCAACACGAAGCTACATCTTATTAGTAATTTGAAGGCCCAAAAACTAATAAGAAAAGGTTGCTATGCTGTTCTAGCACACGTCGAGAAAGTACAAACTGAAGAAAAGAGCATCAATGATGTTCCCGTCGCAAAAGAATTTCCTGATGTATTTCCGAAAGAATTACCGGGATTACCCCCACATTGATCCGTTGAATTTCAAATAGATCTTGTACCAGGAGCTGCACCAATAGCTCGTGCTCCTTACAGACTCGCACCCAGCGAGATGAAAGAACTACAAAGCCAATTACAAGAACTTTTAGAGCGTGGTTTCATTCGACCAAGCACATCACCGTGGGGAGCTCCTGTTTTGTTTGTCAAGAAGAAAGATGGTACATTCAGGTTGTGTATCGACTACCGAGAGTTGAACAAACTTACCATCAAGAACCGCTACCCACTACCGAGAATCGATGACTTATTTGATCAACTACAAGGCTCGTCTGTTTATTCAAAGATTGACTTACGTTCCGGGTATCATCAAATGCGGGTGAAAGAAGATGATATTCCAAAGACTGCTTTCAGAACACGTTACGGTCATTACGAGTTTATGGTCATGCCGTTTGGTTTAACTAATGCACCAGCTGTGTTCATGGACCTTATGAACCGAGTGTGTGGACCATACCTTGACAAGTTTGTCATTGTTTTCATTGATGACATACTTATTTACTCAAAGAATGACCAAGAACACGG
This sequence comes from Rutidosis leptorrhynchoides, assembly GCF_046630445.1. Taxonomy (NCBI): domain Eukaryota; kingdom Viridiplantae; phylum Streptophyta; class Magnoliopsida; order Asterales; family Asteraceae; genus Rutidosis; species Rutidosis leptorrhynchoides. The sequence goes on along the minus strand of NC_092333.1, from coordinate 695,873,865 downwards.
TGAACATTTGAGAAAGGTGTTAGAAGTATTGAGGAAGGAAGAATTATACGCTAAGTTTTCAAAGTGTGCATTTTGGTTGGAAGAAGTTCAATTCCTCGGTCACATAGTGAACAAAGAAGGTATTAAGGTGGATCCGGCAAAGATAGAAACTGTTGAAAAGTGGGAAACCCCGAAAACTCCAAAACACATACGCCAGTTTTTAGGACTAGCTGGTTACTACAGAAGGTTCATCCAAGACTTTTCCAGAATAGCAAAACCCTTGACTGCATTAACGCATAAAGGGAAGAAATTTGAATGGAAGGATGAACAAGAGAAAGCGTTTCAGTTATTGAAGAAAAAGCTAACTACGGCACCTATATTGTCATTGCCTGAAGGGAATGATGATTTTGTGATTTATTGTGACGCATCAAAGCAAGGTCTCGGTTGTGTATTAATGCAACGAACGAAGGTGATTGCTTATGCATCTAGACAATTGAAGATTCACGAGCAAAATTATACGACGCATGATTTGGAATTAGGCGCGGTTGTTTTTGCATTAAAGACTTGGAGGCACTACTTATATGGGGTCAAAAGTATTATATATACTGACCACAAAAGTCTTCAACACATATTTAATCAGAAACAACTGAATATGAGGCAGCGTAGGTGGATTGAATTGTTGAATGATTACGACTTTGAGATTCGTTACCACCCGGGGAAGGCAAATGTGGTAGCCGATGCCTTGAGCAGGAAGGACAGAGAACCCATTCGAGTAAAATCTATGAATATAATGATTCATAATAACCTTACTACTCAAATAAAGGAGGCGCAACAAGGAGTTTTAAAAGAGGGAAATTTAAAGGATGAAATACCCAAAGGATCGGAGAAGCATCTTAATATTCGGGAAGACGGAACCCGGTATAGGGCTGAAAGGATTTGAGTACCAAAATTTGGAGATATGAGAGAAATGGTACTTAGAGAAGCTCATAAAACCAGATACTCAATACATCCTGGAACGGGGAAGATGTACAAGGATCTCAAGAAACATTTTTGGTGGCCGGGTATGAAAGCCGATGTTGCTAAATACGTAGGAGAATGTTTGACGTGTTCTAAGGTCAAAGCTGAGCATCAGAAACCATCAGGCCTACTTCAACAACCCGAAATCCCGGAATGGAAATGGGAAAACATTACCATGGATTTCATCACTAAATTGCCAAGGACTGCAAGTGGTTTTGATACTATTTGGGTAATAGTTGATCGTCTCACCAAATCAGCACACTTCCTACCAATAAGAGAAGATGACAAGATGGAGAAGTTAGCACGACTGTATTTGAAGGAAGTCGTCTCCAGACATGGAATACCAATCTCTATTATCTCTGATAGGGATGGCAGATTTATTTCAAGATTCTGGCAGACATTACAGCAAGCATTAGGAACTCGTCTAGACATGAGTACTGCCTATCATCCACAAACTGATGGGCAGAGCGAAAGGACGATACAAACGCTTGAAGACATGCTACGAGCATGTGTTATTGATTTCGGAAACAGTTGGGATCGACATCTACCGTTAGCAGAATTTTCCTACAACAACAGCTACCATTCAAGCATTGAGATGGCGCCGTTTGAAGCACTTTATGGTAGAAAGTGCAGGTCTCCGATTTGTTGGAGTGAAGTGGGGGATAGACAGATTACGGGTCCGGAGATTATACAAGAAACTACCGAGAAGATCATCCAAATTCAACAACGGTTGAAAACCGCCCAAAGTCGACAAAAGAGCTACGCTGACATTAAAAGAAAAGATATAGAATTTGAAATTGGAGAGATGGTCATGCTTAAAGTTGCACCTTGGAAAGGCGTTGTTCGATTTGGTAAACGAGGGAAATTAAATCCAAGGTATATTGGACCATTCAAGATTATTGATCGTGTCGGACCAGTAGCTTACCGACTAGAGTTACCTCAACAACTCGCGGCTGTACATAACACTTTCCACGTCTCGAATTTGAAGAAATGTTTTGCTAAAGAAGATCTCACTATTCCGTTAGATGAAATCCAAATCAACGAAAAACTTCAATTCATCGAAGAACCCGTCGAAATAATGGATCGTGAGGTTAAAAGACTTAAGCAAAACAAGATACCAATTGTTAAGGTTCGATGGAATGCTCGTAGAGGACCCGAGTTTACCTGGGAGCGTGAAGATCAGATGAAGAAGAAATACCCGCATCTATTTCCAGAAGATTCGTCAACACCTTCAACAGCTTAAAATTTCGGGACGAAATTTATTTAACGGGTAGGTACTGTAGTGACCCGAACTTTTCCATGTTTATATATATTAATTGAGATTGATATTTACATGATTAAATGTTTCCAACATGTTAAGCAATCAAACTTGTTAAGACTTGATTAATTGAAATATGTTTCATATAGACAATTGACCACCCAAGTTGACCGGTGATTCACGAACGTTAAAACTTGTAAAAACTATATGATGACATATATATGGATATATATATAGTTAACATGATACTATGATAAGTAAACATATCATTAAGTATATTAACAATGAACTACATATGTAAAAACAAGACTACTAACTTAATGATTTTTAAACGAGACATATATGTAACGATTATCGTTGTAAAGACATTTAATGTATATATATCATATTAAGAGATATTCATACATGATAATATCATGATAATATAATAATTTAAAATCTCATTTGATATTATAAACATTGGGTTAACAACATTTAACAAGATCGTTAACCTAAAGGTTTCAAAACAACACTTACATGTAACGACTAACGATGACTTAACGACTCAGTTAAAATGTATATACATGTAGTGTTTTAATATGTATTTATACACTTTTGAAAGACTTCAATACACTTATCAAAATACTTCTACTTAACAAAAATGCTTACAATTACATCCTCGTTCAGTTTCATCAACAATTCTACTCGTATGCACCCGTATTCGTACTCGTACAATACACAGCTTTTAGATGTATGTACTATTGGTATATACACTCCAATGATCAGCTCTTAGCAGCCCATGTGAGTCACCTAACACATGTGGGAACCATCATTTGGCAACTAGCATGAAATATCTCATAAAATTACAAAAATATGAGTAATCATTCATGACTTATTTACATGAAAACAAAATTACATATCCTTTATATCTAATCCATACACCAACGACCAAAAACACCTACAAACACTTTCATTCTTCAATTTTCTTCATCTAATTGATCTCTCTCAAGTTCTATCTTCAAGTTCTAAGTGTTCTTCATAAATTCCAAAAGTTCTAGTTTCATAAAATCAAGAATACTTTCAAGTTTGCTAGCTCACTTCCAATCTTGTAAGGTGATCATCCAATCTCAAGAAATCTTGGTTTCTTACAGTAGGTTATCATTCTAATACAAGGTAATAATCATATTCAAACTTTGGTTCAATTTCTATAACTATAACAATCTTATTTCAAGTGATGATCTTACTTGAACTTGTTTTCGTGTCATGATTCTGCTTCAAGAACTTCGAGCCATCCAAGGATCCATTGAAGCCAGATCCATTTTTCTCTTTTCCAGTAGGTTTATCCAAGGAAATTAAGGTAGTAATGATGTTCATAACATCATTCGATTCATACATATAAAGCTATCTTATTCGAAGGTTTAAACTTGTAATCACTAGAACATAGTTTAGTTAATTCTAAACTTGTTCGCAAACAAAAGTTAATCCTTCTAACTTGACTTTTAAAATCAACTAAACACATGTTCTATATCTATATGATATGCTAACTTAATGATTTAAAACCTGGAAACACGAAAAACACCGTAAAACCGGATTTACGCCGTCGTAGTAACACCGCGGGCTGTTTTGGGTTAGTTAATTAAAAACTATGATAAACTTTGATTTAAAAGTTGTTATTCTGAGAAAATGATTTTTATTATGAACATGAAACTATATCCAAAAATTATGGTTAAACTCAAAGTGGAAGTATGTTTTCTAAAATGGTCATCTAGACGTCGTTCTTTCGACTGAAATGACTACCTTTACAAAAACGACTTGTAACTTATTTTTCCGACTATAAACCTATACTTTTTCTGTTTAGATTCATAAAATAGAGTTCAATATGAAACCATAGCAATTTGATTCACTCAAAACGGATTTAAAATGAAGAAGTTATGGGTAAAACAAGATTGGATAATTTTTCTCATTTTAGTTACGTGAAAATTGGTAACAAATCTATTCCAACCATAACTTAATCAACTTGTATTGTATATTATGTAATCTTGAGATACCATAGACACGTATACAATGTTTCGACCTATCATGTCGACACATCTATATATATTTCGGAACAACCATAGACACTCTATATGTGAATGTTGGAGTTAGCTATACAGGGTTGAGGTTGATTCCAAAATATATATAGTTTGAGTTGTGATCAATACTGAGATACGTATACACTGGGTCGTGGATTGATTCAAGATAATATTTATCGATTTATTTCTGTACATCTAACTGTGGACAACTAGTTATAGGTTATTAACGAGGACAGCTGACTTAATAAACTTAAAACATCAAAATATATTAAAAGTGTTGTAAATATATTTTGAACATACTTTAATATATATGTATATATTGTTATAGGTTCGTGAATCAACAGTGGCCAAGTCTTACTTCCCGACGAAGTAAAAATCTGTGAAAGTGAGTTATAGTCCCACTTTTAAAATCTAATATTTTTAGGATGAGAATACATGCAGGTTTTATAAATGATTTACAAAATAGACACAAGTACGTGAAACTACATTCTATGGTTGAATTATCGAAATCGAATATGCCCCTTTTTATTAAGTCTGGTAATCTAAGAATTAGGGAACAGACACCCTAATTGACGCGAATCCTAAAGATAGATCTATTGGGCCTAACAAACCCCATCCAAAGTACCGGATGCTTTAGTACTTCGAAATTTATATCATATCCGAAGGGTGTCCCGGAATGATGGGGATATTCTTATATATGCATCTTGTTATTGTCGGTTACCAGGTGTTCACCATATGAATGATTTTTATCTCTATGTATGGGATGTGTATTGAAATATGAAATCTTGTGGTCTATTGTTACGATTTGATATATATAGGTTAAACCTATAACTCACCAACATTTTTTGTTGACGTTTAAAGCATGTTTATTCTCAGGTGAATATTAAGAGCTTCCGCTGTTGCATACTAAAATAAGGACAAGATTTGGAGTCCATGTTTGTATGATATTGTGTAAAAACTGCATTCAAGAAACTGATTTCGATGTAATATATTTGTATTGTAAACCATTATGTAATGGTCGTGTGTAAACAGGATATTTTAGATTATCATTATTTGATAATCTACGTAAAGCTTTTTAAACCTTTATTTATGAAATAAAGGTTATGGTTTGTTTTAAAAATGAATGCAGTCTTTGAAAAACGTCTCATATAGAGGTCAAAACCTCGTAACGAAATCAATTAATATGGAACGTTTTTAATCAATAAGAACGGGACATTTCACATTAGAGTTCTCTTCTCTGTTGCCGCACATAAAGGATGGCCTCTTCACCAATTTGATGTGAAAAATGCTTTTCTACATGGCGAGCTCAAGGAAGAGGTCTATATGCAAGCTCCACCAGGATTCACATAAAACTTCAAAAATATGGAAGTTTGTCGCCTTAAAAAATCTTTATATGGGCTAAAGCAATCCCCTCGGGCTTGGTTTGGGAAATTTACCTTAGCCATGAAAAAATATGGCTATAAACAAAGTAATTCAGACCACACTTTATTTTTTAAACAAAGAAACCAAATGATAACTTGCTTGATTATTGAAGTTGATGACATGATAATTACATGAAGTGACAGAGATGAATTTTTCAACTTAAAAACAAACTTATCAAACGAATTTGAAATGAAAGATTTGGGAAGGCTAAAATACTTCTTAGGGATTGAAGTTTTACGATCTCAACAAGGAATATTTATATGTTAAAAGAAATATGTTCTTGATTTACTTGCTGAAACATGGAAGATCGACTGCAAACTAGCTGAGACCCCTGCAATTCCAAACCAAAAGTTGTTTATTGAAGAAGGAGCTGAACTTGTAGATCAAGAACAATATCAAAGGATCGTTGGAAAGCTGATCTACGTTGCTCATACTCGCCCAAATATAGCATGTGCAGTAGGAGTGGTCAATCAATTTATGCATCACCCTCAATTACATCACATGGAAGCCGTGTCGAGAATCATCAGATACCTCAAAGGAACAGTTGGACATGGAGTTGTATTCAAAAACAACGGACACCTTAAAACTCAAGTATATACAGATGCAGGCTGGGGAGGTGAAAAAGGAGACAGGAAATCCACATCAGGGTATTTTACCTCGGTTGGCGGGAACTTCGTTACGTGGAAAAGTAAAAAAAAAAAGGTTGTAGCTCTTTCTAGTGCTGAAGCCAAGTTCAGAGGGATAGCACGAGGAGTACAAGAAGCGTTATGGATCCGAAAGCTACTAACAGAGATCGGATTTCCACCGGAAGATACAAGTCAAATTTTCTGCGACAATGAAGCAGCAATTGCTATCTCTGAAAATCCAGTTCAACATGATCGAACAAAGCATGTTGAAATTGCCAGACATTTTATCAAAGAAAAGCTATAAACAGAAATCATCTCCCTTTCATTTGTGAGATCAGAAGACCAGCTCGCGGACATTCTTACCAAAGCAATCAATGGAAGACTATTTAAAGAAGTATTGGTCAAGTTGAATTTCGGAGATCCCACTTTCAACTTGAGGGGAAGTTTTGAAATAAAGGATCAGAATTGTTATCAACTCATCATTCCCTAAAAGGAGTTGACCAGAGTTGACCAAGAGATAACTAACGGCTATTTTCTTTTTAGTCAAAAACAGATTGATTCTTACAAAAGTAACATAGCACCATTTCAAAAGAGGAATTAGCTGTTACACCCTTATTGTATAAATAGTTTAGCACTTCATTGTAAAAAGCCAATTCAAACTTGTATCATATCATATTATCAATTATACTAATACAAACGATTATTTTTTCTTTACAATTACCTTGTTATCAATGTCTGCTTACTTTAAATGTCTACCACAACAGCTATAGTTACACAAGTCTTTACACGTATAATTAATCAAGTTCTATGGCTCATCTACCACACTCTCTACTTGAATAGATCAATGCAAATAACCACTCAGGTTATTTATGTTTCTTAACGATAAATTGCAGAAAGCATCCACCCAATGAAGCAAGACAATACATAGCAGCATTACTGTTGTTAAACCACGAGTCCAATTTTGTTAATCATTTGGGATTTTATACGGCTTATAACTGATAAAATAGTGTAAACAAAATAGTAAAAACACAGCTGCATATCTTGATAATAAACAGCTATTGCACAACAGTAATGAAAACACTATAGATTAGAAATTAGGTTCCTAGAAAACAGAAACTTTGCTGTTGATCTTGCAATAGAAGTGAATGAAAAGTACAAATATCGACTTTCACCCTCTGAGGTAAAACAACTCTTGCTCCCTAATATAAACCCTAACTACTAGGGATTCTAATAACTATCAAGCCTATCTAACTGAGTCTTCATGCATGAACAAATTTTCCAGATCATATTTGAATGATATAATTAAGGATACTGTGCATAGTATAACAATAATGTAAAGATACTATGCAATGTCATTTTCATATAAACATCCTTACATATTACAGTGAATGGTATAACAAGATGTAGAAACAAGTAATTGTTTTTAATTTTGCAGAAATATTATTTTATTTCTTATTTAGTTCGGTAACAAGCGGTATAGAACCTCTTTTTCCCGTACCGGTACCGGTACGGTACTTATACCGAGCCGATTATATCGATACGGTATTCGGTACTCACTTATAGGGTATAAAATGAAGCGGTACCAACCGGTTCGGTACCGGTATGATACCACACTCATCCCTAGTCAGCAAGTCCAATCGAGAAGAGCTTTGTTTTTACACATCCAAATCTAACACATCACACAACAAACTCTGAATATTCACAACTATTTCACACCACTTAACAATTTCGCCCAAGATCAAATTTCTTATAACTCTTGGTTCCATTTCTAAGGTGAAAAAACCTCGCCGGTCAACTGAATCAGTCATTTCTAATGGACTCGTATGCCTGATTACTATTAATGTCTACCACTGCAGCTATGGTTACAGGGGTCTTCACATCCTGACTATCATTACCGAGTCCAAATTTGTTAATCATCTTGAATTGTACACGGCTTATAACTGATAAATTAGTGGCAACAAACTAGTAAAAATACAGCTGCATATCTTATATGCGATAATGAACAGCTATTGCGCAACAGTAATGAAAAGTCTAATAGATCAGAAACTGGAGTTCCTAGAAAACAGAAACTTTGTTGTTGATCTTGCAATAAAAGTGAATGAATAGTACAAGTATCGACTTTGACCGTCTTAGGTAAACAACTCTTGCTCCCTAACATAAACCATAATTAACTAACTAGGGATTCTAATAACTATCAAGCCTATTTAATCTAAAAATAACAAAGAAACAAAAATAATAAGGAAAGAGTCTGTCTCGGGAGTGGGTTTGGAATCGAGCTTTTTGGAATCGAGCTTTTTAACGAACACGTTGAGATTAAGCTGGTAAATCCTGGGCATGTTGATGACTGCTGATGCTGATTCATCAATACAATGAAAAATTATATGAAGTTTCCCCTCTCGATCGACGGTGGCTTCGACCTTGTCATGGAGGTAACGAATGCACGGGATTTTAAAACATATGCTTAGGGATTGGATGAAAACTATTGACAGCCATGTCATCTTCGTCTATCCAGGTTACCACTACAAGATCACCAACAACAAAGACTTTGAGGCGACTCTCTTCAATACGATGTACGTCAACAGTAACTGTTGAGGTGTGGAGACATTTAAACAAAAGCTGGAAAAAAAAAGTGTCACTAAAAACTGTTTAAACACTTGCACGGATTTTGCAGATTTCGGTAAGCGTGAAACAGAGCAAAACAGTGCAAAAACAGAGAAAAATGATGGTGCGCGGTGATGGTGCGCGTTTGCTCGAAGAATCAAGAGTGCACGGCGCGCACGTTGTCTGGCAGTGAGCTGTCAGCATGTTGATCAACTTTTGCACATGGGATCCGTATTTGGTTGTCCAAGTTGTCACTTTAGGTGCATGTGGGCTACTTTACACCTTGTTTTAGAGCTGTGATCATGCTAATACAAGGGTGTAAAGAGGATCAAGATGGCTAGTTGATGATTACTTGAAGCATGCTTATGTATTCTTGTTCTCCTATAAATGTTCCTGATTATAACTCATTGTAAACTCACCACCACGAAATGTAATCAATAAGAACACTCTTTGGTTGGCCGTGGACTAAAGCAATCACAAACGATTGCATATAACCACGTTAAATTCCCGTGTTTTTATCATTCTTGCTTGTGTTACGATTATCACTATATTTTTCGTTTGTTGGAAGTGGGTTAGATAACTTGGGTTATCTTGTCTTGTTTGGGCTCACCTAATCGGGTTTCCTAACAGTAACACACACCCTTTTAGGATCCACTGTCATGCTTAGTTGATTGAGTATATTTTGATATTTCGTCTCAAACACATTAGCAGTCATATCTGATGGATCGGATCACATGTATATAAATGTCATAACGCATTCATAAAGTAAAATTCTCCAACAATTATACTCACTAACAATCATAAAAGTACAAAAGTATAGAAAGTAATAACCTTGAATTAAAGGAATGATGTTCGCCGGGACGTTATCAAGCAAATTTCTGAATTTATAATCCCCGACAAACAGAGGAGGATACGGTGGGGAAGCTCCTCCAATGGTAGAAAGTTCACGCAGTACCTTAACCATGCTCTCATCACTCAACTTATGAAGCAGTTCTGTTCATTTATACATCATATTCAGTTTTTATCTATTAACTATACCGTTTTAATACTGATAAATGATAATCGATCCATTATAAAAAAAAGTAAAAGAAGTAGAATTAAACCATGGTATAACGGCCTGATTTCATTGACAGGAAGATTTTCTTCTGACTTCATTTTTTCTACAGCCTCCATGATACGCCCAATCACCACTGATGCATCATCAATGATTTATTAAAAAGAAAGTTAGGTAAATTAGTATTCCAATTTAGTCAGGAAACCAAAAATAAAATAAAAATAGTAACAACCGTATTATACCTTCACCGGGGGTAGGGGCGGAAGGAGGAACTAGTTCATCTAATAAATTAGTAAAGAACTCATCGTAAGATGTAAGATTTTTTGGTGGAAATTTCGATTCATTGTACATGTTGTTGTCTGGATTAGGTGTAGGACTGAATAAATTAGCGAAGAAATCTTTGAAAGATTGACGAGGTTTCGGGGGTAATTCTTCATTGTTGGTGTCTTGATTAGCAATGGTGCTATTATTAGAACGCAAACAACGATGATGATGATGATGGTGAGTTTTTGATGTTAAGTAACGCTCAAACCCAAACCCTAATTGTTCTTGAGATCTTGACAATCGCATGATTTGTTTTCCATATTTCAGTAACGACATGCTCATTCTTCAATAGATTATGAAAGTTTCTCTCGATAAACACACAGATACGTACAAGGAGAAGGGCGATCCATTATTAAAATTCCCAACAAAAAAAAATTAGTGTTTGATAGTAGGGATGGCATTCGCGGGTAGTGGGCGCGGATCCACTACATCCATCACCCGCACTTGCGGATTTTTTGAGGATCCATTAGCCTACGGATCTTGGTTAACGGATTTATTTTTAGATCCATACCCGTACCCACGGATATTCGCGAGTCGCGGGTTTACCCTCGGATCTTATTCATGAAGTATATATGTAGATTAAAGTATTCAAAAAACAAAAATAAATATCACTATGCAATTCAAAGAGACATGAAAAACATCATCCAATCATATACTCATGTTTATGATATAATACAATGAGAAAACGTATATAAATTATACTTTTTTGCTAATATATGTGAAGCTACAATGTTTAATAGTAACAATCATAGTTTAGTAGCTAAAACTAATCATACAGTAGGTTGGCGAATTACTAAAGTGATAGGTAAAAATTAGATTTATTAAGATAGTCTAATAAAGGAAACAATCAACAACATGCTTTGATTATATAATACATGTGATGTGTATGTAAGGAATCGATCTAGAAGTCGTGATGTAAGAGAACATGAAATACGAGATAGAAACATTCATGACCAACTTCGACATGATCTCACTGAACACATTTGGGGCCTTCCACCAAATTTTAGAAGTTTAAACGCTTAATTTATTTTCAGTATGTAGTATGTTTAATTTTAAAACTTTAGAAGTTTAATAAATTGTTGTATTTTGAATTTTAATAAATTGTGTAATTTTGTAATTTCAACATTGGATTCGTTCAAAGATGCTCAATAGAGATTCTCTGTATAAAACTGTTGTTTTAAAAAAGCTGTATTGAGCAGAGATGCTCTGTATAAAGTTGTATCGAGAAGAGATGTTCTGTTTAAAGTTGTATTCAAATATTGCTTTATTGAAGCTGTATTCAACATGTGTTTATAAATCAAACATTGGATTCGTTCAAACAAGTGATTCTACCGTTATAAATACTACCCCTCATTTGTTATCAAACCACACCTCATACACTTCTCTACTAATTCTAAATTTTATAAGTTCAAAATGTCTCAAATTAATGTTATGCTTCAAGTTAACTATGGTGGGGAATTCGACCGAGAGGTCAAGAATTACTCCACCGTTAATTCTGAACAAAGGGAGTATTACATGAATGTCCGAAGTTATCCGTTGTCTGAACTACTTGATTTTCTCAAAGAGGACATACCTCTTGCATTCTCACAAGTGTGGTCCTTCAAGGAACCAAATGTTCCATCCAGTCTTCTTAAAGATGAAGGCTGGACCATGCTTGTGGGTCGAGCTGTGACCAACAACGAAATCATCAAGTTGTATATCGAGTTCCAGGATGAGAGCGAAAACATTGTGTCTGATGAAGAGGACTACGTATCCTCCGGGCCACAGTACGACACGGATGACAAATTCTATTCGTCTGATTCTTCTGATCTCAATGATTTCTAAATGTTGTGTTGTATTATTGTTGTTTAGCTTTATTATCGTTGTTATTATGTTTAATCTTTAGTTTAAAAGAATTGTAACCGTGAATTTGTTTTAATTAAAGTGCCATTAAAAAAAAGTTTAGTGATTTATATTTGTAGTAATAATAATAATAATAATAATAATAATAATAATAATAATAATAATAATAAAAACAAAAAAAAAATGAAAAACTAAATTAAAATTAACTCATCACATAACCATCACGCCCACCACTACAAACTCCATCATGCCATCACCTTTGCTAAATCAGCACTATATCCCATAAAAACACCTCATCACGTCCCATCACCCGGGCACCACTGTGAATGGTCTAATCATCATGAGTCAAATAGGTGCTTATGTAGTCTTTGGAAGTTGTTTGGTGGTCGGGGTTCAATAAGGTTCAATAAGATAAATAGATATACATCAGATTTAACATAACCCTAATCGTGATATGGAATAGCATTATAGCAACACAAATTATGAGTGCACAATGTACATTTACTAATGTACGGAGTAGCATTTGATATTGATGTAAGGTTCTTTTAAGGCCACTTGCTATATATCGTTAACCACCACCGCCACCAGCCGTTAGTCGTTAGCCACCACCACCAGCAAGTCGTGAAAGGTTCGTTAGCCAAGCCTGCAACGGCTCTAACGGACTGATAGGTGGGCCCCGCTATATTTGTTGTTTTTTCCAACGGCTAAAATTCAGTTTTTGTTTTTTTTTTCCCAACGGCTAAAATGCAGTTTTTTTTCCAACGGCTAGAATGCAACTTTTTTTTTCTTCCTTTGCTTTATTTCACTATATATACATATACATACTGCACAAACTCAATCACTACACTCTCAATCTCAATCCTTATTCAAACACAATACACTCTCAATCATTCAATTAAAAAAAAAAATGTCTAACCCAAATAACGATTTCTTCAACCATATGTTAAACAATCCAATCCCGTCACCAAATCAATCATCTTCGAACCAAGCTAGCAATTCGTCTCCAAGCCAAACTATTTTTCCTCAACAACAAAATTTTGTTCTATCCCAACAACTATCACCATTTCAACAACAATTACAATTTGTTCAACCACCGCCACTACCATTTCAACAACAATTACAATTACAATTCCAAAACATGAATACATATTATTCACCTCAACAATTTCCTATTAACCAACAACAATTCTTTTCACAACAACAACAACAACAACAACAACAACAACTTCCATACATACAACAACATTTAACACAACCGACGCTTGAAAGCGTCCCCGAAACACAACCCGAGACCGAAAAACAAAAAGCTAAAAGAAATGGAAAAGTAAACTAGTCGATGGAAGCGAAAAGCCGAAACGTCAACTTATGCATTGGACTCCAGAAGAAGAAGAAATTTTGGCCGAACGTTGGCTCGATGCCACGGAAAATTCGAAAATTGGAAGTTCACAATCGGCCGATTCGTTTTGGAATACGGTTGTGAACAACTATAATCAAGTCGCCGATCGACATAGGAACAACGGTCAAATAACCGGGAAATGGGCGAAAATGTCAAGAGATATCAAAGTTTTTATTGGTATTTACAACTAATTAAAAAAAAAAATTGGCAAAGTGGACATAATGACACGGATGTCATTGAAGCGGCGCGTGAAGAATATCAGAAGTGTCAAAGTGTTTTCGTTTACGCATTACAAAGCATGACAAGTACTTAAAACTTGTCCGAAATTTTGTGCCCCATAAGGTGTTATGACATCTCGCCGGCGTCCAATACCGGAGTCACCGATCACTTTGGGGGACGATCAACCATTAAGGGTTGATCCAAACCCCGATCACTCTACTTTATTCGGGGAAGACGTAATCCGACGTCCACCGGGTCGACTAGCCGGGAAAAAAGCCGAAAGAGTTCGACTTTGTCCGACGCCACCTCGTCTTGTTCATTCGAAGAAGTTTGTTCTCAAATGTTGGTCACCCAACAAGAAATTGCTTTAACTCAAAAGCAAAAACGGCAATCGGTTTTGATGAAAGTAATGAATCGCGCCTTTCGAATTTTGAATACAAGCATCAACCCGGACTTGCCAAGGGAAGACCAAAAAATACTTCAAAAGTATCGACAAAAAATGAAGACGATCTTGTTAACCGACGAAGACGAAGTAAACGCAAACACTAAAGAAGAACAAAACGAAGACGAAGACGACGACCCGACACCACTCGAGTAGCTCGTTTTTTTATTAATATGTTCGTATTTTTTTATTTATTATGTAACGTTTTTTTATGTATTGTCTTTTATTTTTTAATTATGTAATGTTTTAAATTTTTATTAATGTAATGTTTTAAATTTTATTAAATAAATTGTTTTTTAATTATTGGTATTTATTTATTGTATTTAAATAATAATTTTAAATTGGTTAAAGTTTGAAAATGAGTGTATGATATTGAGTGTTTAGTGAAAGAAATGTGAAAGAAATGTTAAAGTGTTTGTGCTGATGTGGCAGAAAAAATGGTTGTGAAAGAATTAAACCATAGCAAGTGGCCTAATAGGAGTATTAGAATAATAAACTAAATGTGAGCCCAAAACGAAATATATTATATCATATAATCAAACAATACATATATCTCTATGACTATCAAACAACAACATTGAAAAGTTCAAAACTATTTGAGAAATCAAATTGTAACTTCATTTCTGGTTTTATGAAAACTGTAGAATTTAAGACATGATGAACTTATATGAAAGTAAAAAGAAAATAGTAAATTGCTTTACAAGTCTTAAGGTATACGGTTATAGTTGTAAGTGACTACTGTCAATAGAAGTGATGAGTTAAGTAGAAAGCAGTTAGTAGATTGATGAATGTTTATATGTTATTGAATAGGTACCTGCTAATCTGCTACATGGAGGAGTATGCTTGCTTGATTGAATATTGCTTACAATGGTACCCAAGCGCCCCCGAGGTGTGTACAACTTGTGTTAGAGATGGAAAATGTGTTTATATGTTTAGGATAGCTATATATGTACAACTTGTGTAAAAGATATGATGGAAATTGTGTTTATATGTATATGATAGCTATATGTATTACATGTGTATATCAATTGTGATGCTAAATGCAATAGGGGATAATCTAATGTGTTTGACTTGTGTTATAGTCGGTCTTGTGCTTATGATATGTATAAGGTATGTATGCTATCTGTTGTAAGTGAAGTAAATGATTAAATGTGACTAAGTGCGATAGAAAATGGCTATGTGCGACAATGTGTGGATATGTGCGATTACACAAGACTATGTGCGATGATGTGTGGCTATGTGCAATGACACACGGCTATGTGCGATAAGGGAAAGCTCTTTGAGTGAAGCTAGACGCATTGTAGACGTTGCAAGTTGTGGGTTAAGGATAAGAGGTAGATACCTTGATAGACTAGAAGTCCCTGGATTATGCTCTATGAGAATTAATAACTTGCTAGAATAGAAGTTTAGTAAATAAAATATGAACAAAGAATGTACAAACTTGAAGTGTATTGTAAATGGTTTACCTTATTTTCAAATGTTACATTTTACCTCTTTAAATATACAAGAGAAATATTAAATGCAAACCAACTATACCTAAGAAACATTAAATGGCAACTACACCTAAAAAAATATTAAATGCCAACTACACTACTATTATAAATGCATTTATCTAAAAATTTGAAAATATCTCATAAATCAAGAGATTATAAAATCCCATAAATCAAGGGATTATGTTGCACTAATTTTAACACTCCCCCTTAGTGCAAACTCTCGATCAAAAATCCCCAACGCTTCTCGAAATTCCATGAACTTAGTTTTCATTAGAGCTTTAGTAAAGATGTCGGCTACTTGAGCATTTGTCCTTATGTTTGCTAGCTCGATCTCCCCACTAAGAACCTTTTCACGAATAAAATGATATCTCATTTCTATATGCTTAGTACGGACATGAAACACAGGATTCGAAGCAAGCTTGATTGCACTTTCGTTGTCACATTTCAATTTGACAACATAATCTACTTTTTCAAGTATGTCACCGATCAATCTTCTTAACCAAATACATTCTTGAGCTGCCATTGTTGCAGCTATGTATTCCGCTTCCGTGCTAGACAAAGCAACAACATCTTGCTTCTTGCTACACCATGAAATAATAGCGGAACCCATGTTAAAACAGTAACCCGAAGTTGAATGGCGATCATTTGCATCTCCCATCCAATCTGCATCCACGAAACCTTTTAACAAAACATTATCACACTTCTTATACCATAAGCCGTGGCCTATTGATCCTTTTACATAACGAAGAATCTTTTTTGCTGCATCAATATGAACATTAGTTGGACATTGCATAAATTGTGAAACAATGCCAGCCGAGTAAGCAATTTCCGGCCTTGTGATGGTAAGATAGATCAAACTTCCAACCATTTGTCGGAACAACTTCACATCCTTGAGCTCTTTTCCTTGATCTTTCTTCATTTTGAGGTTTGGTTCCATTGGAGTAGTCATAGGCTTTGACTCCCCCATGTTGAAACGTTCCAAGAGACTTCTTGCATAACCCCTTTGAGAGATAAAGTATCCGTTTTATAATTTATCAACTTCCAAGCCAAGAAAACATCCAATCTCCCCCAGATTCTTCATTTCAAAACGAACCGAAATATCATCACTTAAACGAGAGATTTCTGACTCGTTTCCTCCGGTGATAATCATGTCATCAACATATAATGACACCAAAACATGGAAACCTGATTCTTTCTTTACAAACAAACTAGAATCCGCATCAGAAATCTTAAAACCATAAAAGACAAGGTATTGTGCAACCTTACCATACCAAGCTCTCGGAGCTTGTTTCAAGCCATAAAGAGCTTTCTTTAATCGGCACACATATTCTGGAAATTGATTTGAAATGAACCCAATAGGTTGTTCCATGAACACCTCACGATCAAGCTCTCCATATAGAAAAGCATTCTTCACATCAAGTTGCCACAATTTCCACCCTTTGTAAGCCGCTAGTGAGATTATTGTTCTCACCGTTACCATTTTAGCCACGGGGCTAAAAGTTTCCTCATAATCAAGCCCGTAACTTTGACAAAAGCCACGAGCCACCAACCAAGCCTTAAACCTATTAATGGTTCCATCCTAGTTCTTCTTCAAAATGTAGACCCATTTGCAAGTAACCGGTTTACATGCTTCCGATTTCTTGACAAGCTCCCAAGTTTCATTATTTTCCAATGCATCAATCTCCTCATGCATTGCTTTTCTCCAATTCGGAGAATCTTTAGCTTCTTCATAACATGTTGGTTCTTCGGTTAAGCCACCTGAAAAGAAACAAGTTGTGACTGTGTTCACCTCATAGTCACTTAGATGTCTTGGTTGTCTCTTTTCTCTTGTTGACCTTGTAACTTGAGTTGGTACTTATTAACTAGGTGTCTCTTCTTGAGTTTGAGAAACACCATCATTCTCACTTTCTTCTTGAGTGTCGAAGCTAGGAAACATAAATTTGTAATCTCTATTTTCTTCACCATTTTTGCTTGATTCAGAAAATTGAGAAGACACTTCATCAAATACCACATCTCTTGAAGTGGTAAACTTCTTTGTTTCTTGATCCATACACCTCCAACCTTTCCTGTGAGAATCATAGCCAACAAAAATACACTTTCGAGCTTTTGGGTCAAGTTTGGTTAGGTTAGCTTTTGGAACATGAACATAACAAATAGAACCAAACACCCTAAAATAGCTTACATTTGGCTTTTGACCATAAGCTAGCTCAAAAGATGATTTTTGTGTACCTGACCAAGATGGTAACCGATTAGACACATGACAAGCACATTGAAGTGCTTCCGCCCATAGCTCCCTAGGCAACCCTTTGTCATGTAACCAAGATAAGCATATTGAAACAAGGTAAGCAATTTTTCTTTCTGAAACCCCATTTTGTTGTGGAGTATCTGGACAAGTCATTTGGCGAGAAATACCATTTGTTTTACAATAAGTAAAGAAATCATTTGACATGAATTCTCCACCATTATCACTCCTAAGAGCTTTTACCTTTCTCCCAAATTCTGATTCTACCGCTTCTTTGAATTCTATGAACTTTGATAAGGCTTCACTTTTCTCCTTTAGGAATTTCACCCAAGTAAACCGAGAATAGTCATCAATTAACACCATGACATAGCAATGACCGCTATAACTTGGTGTTTTTGTTGGCCCCATCAAGTCCGTATGAATCAAGTCAAGCAAACCTTGTTTTCGATTTGTTGACTTCTTATATGGAAGTCGGTGTGACTTTCCATATTGACATCCTTGACATATTACTTCCTCACGAACATTCTTTAATTGAGGAATTCCATCAACTAGTTTATGTGAGAATATCTTTTGCAACATTTGATATCCCACATGGCCTAGTCTAGCATGCCAAATAGCTCCGTTGTCGGTTTGACTTGTTTTCTTCACGTAAGCCTCACCTACGGACAACACAAACAAAGAACCTTTCTTTTCTCCCGTGAAGAGAACATCACCCACAATCTCCTTGACATTCTCAAGGACTTTCACATCCGTTGGACCAAAAGAACATATTTTCCAGATTCGATAATTTGAGGTACCGAAACTAGATTCTTGGTTAATTTAGGAACAAGATAAACATCTTCCAAAGTAAAAGTATTATTATTAACATCAATAATAACATTACCTTCCTTTTTAACCAGATGAGTTGAGTTGTCGGCCGTGATTACAACTCGATTTTGATTGTGATCTCTAACGTCATGAAGAAGAGTTTCATCACCGGTCACATGATGAGAGCAACCCGAATCATTAATCCATTGATTCTTCTTAACAACCATTTCAACGGTAAAACATTGCTCCCATTTGACTTCATCATCATCGTTGCTTGAACAAGCCACGTTTGCTTTTGTGACTTTAGAACGACAATATTTATTGATGTGACCAACCTTCCCGCACTTGTAACATGTGGGAGGTTTCTTTTCATAGTTACTTTTGTAACTAGTTTGCTCTTCTTCTTTTTCTTTGCTAGAAAAACCTTTCTTAAAGTTCTTCCCTTTTGAAAATAATACCGCATCATTTTCAAATCCTTTAGCCATTTGCTTGGCCAAAGCTTCTTGATTAGAGAGCAAATTCTCTAATTCTTCAATCGAAGGTTGAGTAGACCACCCCTGTATAGAGGTTATGAACGGAACATACTCTTTCTTCAAACCACGAATTAAATATCTTCGCAACTGAGATTCACTAATTTTCTCGTTTGATTCAATCTCTGAAATTTCAGAACAAAGAGTTTTCACCCGTAAGAAATATTCAGAAACTGACATACCTTCTTGTCTTGAGATTGTTAACTCATTTTCCAAGAATTGCAACTGTGCGGTATTCTTCTTGGTAAAGAGTTTCTCAAGAGTATCACAAACCTCCTTTGGCGAGTTAAGATCACGAACGTGTTCTATGAACTCTTTGCTAATTGATGTCCTCAACGCAAAGAGAGCCTTTGATAATGCTAAAAATGAACATATATTTCATAGCATTATTCCTCAAGAAAGACAAGCTTTTAATTGCAATTGTTCTATTTAAAAGTGATATTCGTTTAAATAATAAAAGGTGAAGACAAAAGACAGATTCGACGAATTGAAGACGCAAAGGTCCAAAAAGCTCAAAAGTACAAAATACAATCAAAGTGGTTCCAATTATTGATAAGAAACGTCTCGAAATTACAAGAGTACAAGATTTAAAACGCAAAGTACAAGATATTAAATTGTACGCAAGGACGTTCGAAAATCCGGAACCAGGACATGAGTAAACTCTCAACGCTCGATGCAACGGACTAAAAATTACGAGTCAACTATGCACATAAATATAATATAATATTTAAATAATTCTTAAAATTATTTATATATTATATTTATATTAAAAATCCGTCGGCAAACAAAGAGCCAAAGCTGGGTGAGCTGTAATTTCAAACTCCGCGAGTTGCGGAGTTTGAAGGCAAAAAATTACGCGACTCGCGGAGTTCACCTGGACTCAAATTCCTATAAAAGCCAACGAAGTTCGACGAGTTTTAATATCATATAATCTATCTCTCTCTCAATATATACGTAATATATATATAAATATATATATATATATATATATATATATATATATATATATATATATATATATATATATATATTTATATATTTTAATTTTAATTTTAATTTTAATTCTAATAATAAGGGTATGTTAGCGAATGTTGTAAGGGTGTAAGTCAAAATTCTGTCCGTGTAACGCTACGCTATTTTTAATCATTGTAAGTTATGTTCAACCTTTTTACATTAATGTCTCGTAGCTAAGTTATTATTATGCTTATTTAATCCGAAGTAATCATGATGTTGGGCTAAAAATATTAAAATTGGGTAATTGGGCTTTGTACCATAATTGGAGTTTGGACAAAAGAACGACACTTGTGGAAATTAGACTATGGGATATTAATGGGCTTTATATTTGTTTAACTAAATGATAGTTTGTTAATTTTAATATAAAGATTTACAATTGGACGTCCCTATAAATAACCATATACACTCAATCGGACACGATGGGCGGGGTATTTATATGTACGAATAATCGTTCATTTAACCGGACACGGGAATGGATTAATAGCCACTAGAATTATTAAAACATGGGTGAAATTATGTACAAGGACACTTGGCATAATTGTTAACAAAGTATTAAAACCTTGGGTTACACTCAGTCGACATCCTGATGTAATTATTAAACAAAGTATTAAAATCTTGTTAGAGTTTAAGTCCCCAATTAGTTGGAATATTTGACTTCGGGTATAAGGATAATTTGACGAGGACACTCGCACTTTATATTTATGACTGATGGACTGTTATGGACAAAAACCAGACGGACATATTAAATAATCTAGGACAAAGGACAATTAACCCATGGGCATAAAACTAAAATCAACACGTCAAACATCATGATTACGGAAGTTTAAATAAGCATAATTCTTTTATTTCATATTTAATTTCCTTTATTTTATATTTAATTTCACTTCTAATTATCGCATTTTTATTTATTGTTATTGTATTTAATTGCACTTTTAATTATCGTACTTTTTAATTATCGCAAGTTTATTTTATCTCACTTTTATTATTCGCAATTTCATTATCGTTATTTACTTTGCGCTTTAAATTAAGTCTTTTATTTATTTAATATTTTACATTTGGTTTTAACTGCGACTAAAGTTTTAAAATCGACAAACCAGTCATTAAACGGTAAAAATCCCCCTTTATAATAATAATATTACTTATATATATATTTGTATTTTTATAAATTAAACTAATATAGCGTTAAGCTTTGATTAAAAGATTTTCCCCGTAGAACGAACCGGACTTACTAAAAACTACACTACTGTACGATTAGGTACACCGCCTATAAGTGTTGTAGCAAGGTTTAAGTATATCCATTCTCTAAATAAATAAATATCTTGTGTAAAATTGTATCGTATTTAATAGTATTTCCTTGTAAAATTTAATAGTATTTTATACCCCTTAGCTTTAACTATCAAGTATTTTTGGCGCCGCTGCCGGGGAACTTAAACGCCGAAATCGCAACGCTAAATATAAAAAAAAATTAATTTTAGTTTACTTTTATAAAAAGACACTTTTGTAAAAATACGTTTTAAATATTCAAAAACAAAAAAAGAAAAACAAAAATATAATATTTTTAAGAGTTTGTTAAATATTTAAGTTTTATAAAGTTTCTTTATTTTTATTTTATAAAAATATAAGTTTTATTTAAATATTTTGTTTTTATTTAAAACATAAAATCAAAAACTGAAAAAAAAATTATATATAAATCTAGTTTTAAGATTTTTATTTATAAAATTGTAACATATTTTTATTTCTATTCTAGTTTTTAAAATATAAGTTTTATTTAAATTATATAAATATTTTAATTAAATTAAAAACAGAAAAATAAAAAAATATATATAAATAAAATTACGTTGAACCTGTTAAACGAAGCAACCTGATTTGAAATTTAAAACCCCGCGACTCGCGGAGTTTTCCAGCCTCGGGCACCGCAAGTCGCGGAGCAGCCCTGACACGGGTACACAGGAACCCTAACAGCATTAATTACGGGATAATTATTATTATTATTAATTCTAAACCGTAATTAGGGTATTTTTATTATAATATTTAGTTTTAATTAGTTTATTTTGTTTTATTTAATTTTATTTAGTTTAATTAAATTATAAAATTAATAATTTAATAAAATAAATAATATAAAAATAATATTTTTATAAAAATTGTACTTTTTACAACTTTTAGTATATTTTTATATTTTGTCCCTTTTTAATTGTTTTAGCGTAATATTTGTGTTTTTCGCTAGTTTTTAGTTTTAAACTTAATTTTTGCCATAGTTATTTTTATTTATAGATTTTTAGGCTTTGTCGTAAAATCCCTTAAGTGCTTTTTCTTTAGACTAAGATCTAGGTGCTTTAGAATTTTGCGACGCCTTTTTAAATTTTAGTGCTTTTTTTTTTAAGTTATTGCCATTTGGGATATAGTTTTACTTGTAAGCATTAATATTTTTAGACACCTTTTACCTATGTATCAATTATCATTCCAATTAGTAATCTCAATTTGCGATTATAATTTTAAGTTAGTGATAGTAATAAGGTTGGGTTAGTCGAGTGTTTTTTAAGTTCTATAAGTCATTTCTTTTTATTTCTTATTTTCCGACGCCTTTTATTTTTCAACCCTTTTCTTTTTCTTTTTCGACGCACTCTTTTTCTTTCTTATTTCTCGCTATTCTAGTTTTAGGACATAGATTTTTTTTTCTACTTCTTATCTAAATTTCTTAAAATTACGAAAATTTATTTTAAGTGGTTAAATTGATAGACATCAAAATTTTCTGGTTCGTAGTAATAGTTGGATTTGTACGTGGACCGGGTTATTGGAGCCAAACAGTCCTCGATTATATTGAGACCAAACGAATCCTGCCCCTCTGCTGCATCTTTTGGCTATTCGAAACGTGGGCAAAATCAGAAAAGTCTATTAATTGGATAACTTATATAATTTTTCTTTCCTTTTTAAAAACTAATAGGATATTCAGTGAATGCACCGAGCAAGACGTTCACCACCTTTTGTACGTTCACCACCTGTAAATAGATCAAGACATTTAGCAAATATTATCGCCGTTGATTTTTCTTTAGAATCGTCATCCAGTCGACCAAGTACTCCAATTCAAATTTCCGATAATCCATTTTTTTGAACCCGACCTCACAATTGAGAATCCGGAGAATATTCAGGGACGATTCATAGATCCTGAACCATTAAATTTTCCTCCGGAACCACCAATCATTCAAACAGAGATTGTTGAGGAACGAACCATTAAATCAGAATCCTCTAGTGATTCTGATTCAATAAATTCAATTATGGAGAATCTAGAACCTTTAAGTATGGAAGACCGAATGAGAGCTAAACGTACTGGCCAAGGTCACGCAATTACTCATCCAGACATTAATGCGCCAGATTATGAAATCAAAGGACAAATTCTACACATGGTGACTAATCAATGCCAATTTAGTGGTGCGCCGAAGGAAGATCCAAATGAACATCTTCGTACTTTTAATAGGATCTGCACTCTATTTAAAATAAGAGAAGTTGAGGATGAACAGATATATCTCATGTTATTTCCCTGGACTTTAAAGGGAGAAGCCAAAGATTGGTTGGAATCGTTACCTGAAGGGGCGATTGATACATGGGACGTTTTAGTTGAAAATTTTCTTAAACAATTCTTTCCGGCATCTAAAGCCGTAAGACTTCAAGGAGAAATTGTTACGTTCACACAGAAACCGAATGAAACTCTATATGAGGCGTGGACAACATTTGGAAAGTTATTAAGAGGATGTCCGCAACATGGTTTAGACACCTGTCAAATAGTACAAATATTCTACCAAGGATGCGACATCACTACAAGAAAAGACATCGATATAGCAGCTGGTGGTTCCATTATGAAGAAAACCGAAACTGATGCTTATAAAATTATTGATAACACTGCTTCCCACTCACATGAGTGGCACCAAGAAAAAGATATCGTTAGATCATCTAATGCAGCTAGATCCGATTCTAGCCATGACTTAGATTCCATTTCCGCAAAGATAGATGCTATCGAGAGACGAATGGAAAAGATGACTAAGGATATTCACTCAATACGAATTAGTTGTGAGCAGTGTGGAGGACCACATTTGACAAAAGATTGTCTCAGTATTGAATTAACAATGGAACAAAGAGAGAATATTTCATACATAAACCAAAGGCCTGGAAATAATTATCAGAATAATTATCAACCGCCAAGACCGATTTACAATCAAAATCAGAATTATAACCGAAATATTCCATACAACAACCAACAAGGTCCTAGCAATCAACAAGTATCCAATAATACTTACAACCAGCAAAGACCTAATTTTCAAAACAAACCACCACAAACCGATGATAAAAAGCCGAATTTAGAAGATATGATGACGAAGCTAGTTGAAACTCAAACGCAGTTTTTCACATCTCAAAAACAAACTAATGAACAAAATGCTCAAGCATTTAGAAATCAACAAGCTTCTATTCAAAACTTGGAACAAGAAGTAAGTAACCTAGCAAGGTTAATAGGTGAAAGAAAACCGGGAAGTTTACCTAGTGATACAAATGCAAACCCCCGGAATGAAACAGCTAAAGCCATTACCACAAGAAGTGGTACAACACTTAAACCATCTGAAATACCTGTAACTTCTGCTGAAGCTATTCCTACTCCACAAGAACCACAACCTGATCAAGATAAGAAAAAAGAACCGGTAGTTGAAAAGGTTAATGAAGATAACACAGTTAAGGCTAAACCTTATGTTAAACCATACCAACCACCACTTCCTTACCCGAGTAAAATGAAGAAAGAGAAACTTGAAGCCGAGCAATCCAAATTCTTGGATATGTTTAAACAGATAAATGTAAATCTTCTTTTCATTGATGTGATTTCAGGAATGCCTAGATATGCTAAATTCTTGAAAGATCTGATCACGAATAGAAAGAAAATGGAAGAACTCTCGGCTGTTACTAGAACGCTAATTGTTCAGCAGTGCTGTTGAATAAGATACCAGAAAAATTATCTGATTCAGGAAGTTTCACAATTCCATGTTTTCTGGGTAGTCTTAGTTCAATAGAAGCATTGGCAGACTTAGGTGCTAGTATAAATTTAATGCCGTATTCACTATACGCTAAACTAGACCTTGGAGAATTGAAACCAACAAGAATAAGCATACAACTAGCCGATCGATCAATAAAATATCCTAGAGGGATAATGGAGAACATGCTAGTTAAAGTTGGTACTTTAGTATTTCCAGTAGATTTTGTTGTTCTGGACATGGAAGAAGATTCTCAAGTTCCTCTCATGTTAGGAAGACCATTCTTAAACACGGCTAAAGCAATGATAGACGTGTTCGGTAAGAAATTGACCCTAAGTATAGAGGATGAGAGTGTTACCTTTTTAGTTGATAGAGCAATGCAACAACCACAATCTGCAGATGATACATGTTATTATATTCAAACTATAGATGCACATGCAGAATTATTAGAAGAATTCCCAGAATTACAAGGAACAGGAGAATGTTCTTTAGGAGAAGGTAATGAACCAATTGATGAAGCTGAAATGTTAGCTACACTTATATCTAATGGATATGAACCAACAACAGAAGAAATTCAAATGCTAAAATAAGAAGACAGATATCGATATAAATCATCGATAGAAGAACCTCCGAAACTAGAGTTAAAGCCACTTCTAAACCATTTGGAATACGCTTATTTACATGGTGAATCTGAATTACCTGTAATAATATCGTCTTCTCTTACTGAAAATGAGAAATCACAACTCATTTCTGTGTTGAAAGCTCATAAACCAGCCATTGCATGGAAGATTCATGATATTAAAGGAATAAGTCCTTCGTATTGCAGACATAAAATCCTTATGGAAGAAGGTCATAAAACGTATGTGCAACGCCAACGAAGACTAAATCCGAATATACAAGATGTTGTTAAAAAAGAAATAATTAAACTGCTAGATGCAGGTCTAATTTATCCAATCTCTGATAGTCCATGGGTAAGCCCAGTTCAATGCGTGCCTAAGAAGGGTGGCATGACTGTCATTACAAATGAAAAAAATGAGCTTATTCCTACTAGAACTGTAACAGGATGGCGTGTATGTATTGATTATAGAAAATTAAATGACGCCACCAGAAAAGATCACTTTCCCTTACCTTTTATTGATCAAATGTTGGAAAGATTAGCCGGAAATAGTTACTATTGTTTTCTTGATGGATTTTTCGGATATTTTCAAATTCCAATAGCACCCGAAGATCAAGAGAAAACCACGTTCACGTGCCCTTATGGTACTTTTGCTTACAAACGCATGCCATTTGGACTTTGCAACGCCCCTGCAACCTTTCAAAGGTGTATGATGGCGATTTTTCACGACATGATAGAAGAATGCATGGAAGTTTTCATGGATGACTTTTCAGTCTTCGGTGATACATTTGAATCATGTCTAGCTAATCTTGAACGAATGCTGATTAGATGCGAACAATCAAATCTAGTACTTAATTGGGAGAAATGCCATTTCATGGTTAAAGAAGGCATCGTTCTTGGACATAAAATTTCAAAAGAAGGAATTGAAGTGGATAGAGCTAAAGTAGATGTAATTGCTAAACTTCCACATCCCACCAATGTTAGAGGAGTTAGGAGTTTTCTAGGGCATGCCGGTTTTTACCGACGTTTCATAAAAGATTTTTCTAAAATTGCCACTCCTATGAATAAACTCCTAGAAAAGGATGCTCCATTCATCTTTTCAGATGAATGTATCAAATCTTTTAATATTCTTAAAGAGAAACTTACTAATGCGCCGATCATGATAACACCAAATTGGAATCTACCGTTTGAACTAATGTGCGATGCAAGTGATTTTGCAATGGGAGCCGTTTTAGGACAAAGGATTGAAAAACGATTTCAACATATATATTATGCTAGTAAGACGTTACAAGGAGCACAAAAAAATTATACAACTACTGAGAAAGAACTCCTTGCTATTGTCTTTGCTTTTGACAAATTTCGTTCATATCTCGTTCTAGCAAAAACGGTGGTCTATACCGACCATTCTGCTCTTAGATACCTATTTTCGAAACAAGATGCCAAACCAAGATTAATCCGTTGGATCTTACTCTTACAAGAATTCGATATTGAAATTCGAGATAAAAGAGGAGCAGAAAATCTCGCCGCTGATCATCTTTCTCGTCTTGAAAATCCTGAATTAGAAGTTCTAAATGAATCGGCCATACAAGACAACTTTCCTGATGAATATCTATTGAAGATAGATTATAATGAAATACCATGGTTTGCAGACTATGCAAACTATTTAGTATGTGGATTCCTTGAAAAAGGATTATCGTATCAAAAACGAAAGAAATTCTTCAGTGATATAAAACACTATTTCTGGGAAGATCCACATCTATTTAAAAGTTGTCCAGATGAAATAATACGCCGATGTGTATTCGGTAATGAAGCTAGTAAAATTTTAAACCATTGTAACACAGGACCAACAGGAGGGCATTATGGGCCTCAACTAACAGCAAGAAAAGTTTATGATGCTGGATTCTATTGGCCTACAATTTACAAAGACGCACACCTTCTTTGCAAATCCTGTGATGCTTGTCAAAGGGCCGGAAAAATAAGTCAACGTGATGAAATGCCACAAAATGTCATTCAAGTATGCGAAGTATTTGACATTTCGGGTATTGACTTTATGGGTCCATTTCCAAAATCTCATAATAATCTCTATATTCTCGTAGCCATTGATTATGTATCTAAATGGGCGGAAGCACAAGCTCTCCCAACTAACGATGCACGAGTTGTAGTCAACTTTTTAAAACGTCTTTTTGCAAGGTTTGGAACACCGAAAGCTTTAATAAGTGATCGGGGAACTCATTTTTGTAATAATCAACTTGAGAAAGTTCTCAAAAGATATGGAGTAACTCATAAAATCTCCACCGCATATCATCCACAAACAAGTGGACAAGTTGAAAATACCAACCGAGCTTTAAAACGTATTCTAGAAAAAACCGTAGGATCAAATCCGAAGGAATGGTCCATTAAATTGGAGGATGCACTCTGGGCTTTTAGAACAGCCTACAAAACTCCAATTGGAACCACACCTTTTAAACTCGTCTACGGAAAAGCATGTCATCTTCCAGTAGAAATTGAACACAAAGCATTTTGGGCTTTGAAGACATGTAATCTTGATTTACATGAAGCCGGACGTCTACGATTAAGTCAACTAAACGAATTAGAAGAATTAAGACATGAAGCATACGAAAATCCGTTAATCTATAAGGAAAGAACGAAGAAATGGCATGATAAAAGAATCAGAAGTTTAAAAGAATTTAAAGAAGGAGACAAAGTTCTTCTTTTCAATTCACGATTCAAGCTATTTCCTGGAAAATTGAAATCAAGATGGTCTGGACCATTCATAGTCAAAAGAGTTTTCCCATACGGAACGATAGAATTAATAAATTCAAATGGGATTGAATTTAAGGTTAATGGTCACAGAGTTAAACAGCACATAGATAGTCCAATGGAAGTTGAAAATGAAGTTAATCACAATTTCGATACCACAGCTAACTAAGTGTGGGGAGAATCAAGTCTTTAAAGGATAATATGTATTTCTGTTAGAGTTAGATTGTCTGTTTTCGTGTAGTTCTCGAAAATGGAACCCGAATGGTCTTTCCCTAGCAGACCCTAAAGAACTAGTCTTCTCCCCCCATTCTGAATTTTTATTTTTTTAGGAAATGAAGACTGCCTGTGAACTAAACCATGGTCTAATGCTACACGCTTTGATCACTAAACGTAATAATGACACACTTTCGAGTGAAATAGTATCAGTAATCAGAGAAAGATTGGACGGAGTAAGAAAAGAATCCAGATGCGAAGATAATAAGTTACAATTTGGTAAAGGAAAATCAAAATCCGCAGCGAAAAGAAGAGCACGACACCTTGAAAGATGTCACAAATGCGGAAAATGGTCACATGGAGGTAAATGTTCAAATAATCAAACCTATTCAAATACCGAATTTGTTACTTTATGCAGAGACGGACCGTTCATATGTTTAGAAGAAAAAACACTGAATGCTCGAGGTTACGCCTATGTAGCTATGGAAAACCAATTAAACCGACTATCTTATGAATGGGATAGATCATATAACTAAAAATACTATCTCACATGTAAGTCTGTACAGTTTTTATTTTTTTATTTTTATTTTTAACCTTTTGATAATAAACGCTAATTTGTTCGCTATAAAGTATTAAATTGGTATTGAATAAAATTAGGTTTGGCGACCGAAATTATTGATATCATACAAAAATTTATTACATCGCTGCGAAATTTAACGTTTATTCTTAAGGTATAAATATCTTTAATCAATCAACCCAAAATATTTCAAAAATTCGTCATGAGTTAAATTAGGTCATGGAATCGAAATTACTTTACCGAAAAGAGGGAAGCATATTTTTGATAATATTTGATTGATTAAAGTGAGATAAAAACCAAAAAAAATTTTAATTTTATTTTTTTACCATGTTTTTAAAATTAATATATAAATATTAAATTAATATTTTGAACTTTGTAAAATCAATATATTTAAAATTGTAAATATTTGAAAAATTAATCTTTTTAATATAATTTTGTATGTATAAAAACAAAAATATAATATAAGTTTGGTGTGAATTTTTAATTTTTATTATATGAATTCTTAATTTTATGCATTTTAAATTTAAGTTTGGTGTGAATTTAAAAACAAAAATTTACTTTATTTCGCTAAGTTAAAAATATGATTTTTAAAATTCGTCGTGAGTTGAAGACTAGGTCTTTGAACCGAAATTGCTTTACCCGAGGGAGGGACGAGAACTTTTATTATCATTATTTTTAAACTTATTGAATTAAAGTATGCCAAAAATATTAAAAAAAAAACCCAAAAATCTTAGCTTTTAAAACAATCACTACAAAAAGACAAATTTTAAAATTTTGTCGAAGGACGGACTAGGACATCTATCCGAAACGACCTCGTCCTAAAACAAAGGAAAACAAAATTTTAAATTTATTTTAAATTTGTTTTATAAGTTAAGGCTGAAAAAAAAAAAAAAAAAAAAAAAAAAAAAAAACCAAACACCGCGACTCGCGGTATTTGAAACTGCCAAACGCTGCGACTCGCGGAGAGACCAAAATACAGAAAAAAAATAAAATAGCTGGAACTGATCAGTCCACACACCACACACAAAAACTGCGAACAAAACACCCGAAAAACACACACTAAAACCTCTAAAAATCGAAATTTTTCACCGTTTTTCATCAAATCTTTTACTAAAATCATGTTGAGAAGGATGCTATCAAGGAATTACTCAAGAAAAACGGTAAATTTCTACACCTAAACACCATTTAATCCGAAAATTGGTGTTCTTGAGCAATTTTTCCCCAATTCGATTTTGATACTTTTTAGTGTAATTATGCTTAAATTGCTTATGTATTATGCTTGTATAACCTAGATTGATGCTATTTAACATGATTAGATGCCTTAAACTTCAAATTTTGAGTAATCTAGGGTTTGTGTTCTTGAGCAAATTTGGGGCTTTTTGATATAAACAGGTTATGGCCGATTTTTGTCATGAATTATTGCTAAATTAAGTAGTGTAACATGTTTAGGTAGTTAAATGATCCAAACTTTGAGCCTAAGCATGATTTTGAGAATTAAAGTGGACTTTTTCAAGTCTAAAATTCATGAACTTGATTTTTGAGAGATAATGCCATTTAAAACTTGTTTAATTGCTAGTAATGATTATTTTGACATGTTATTTGAGTTAAATGCTTATGAACTTGGTGAACATTTTCGTATATGCTTATTTGAAAAAGTGTAGATTTGATAAAAATATGAAAATGAGCTTATGTTTGATATAAATTGAACATGTCATTGTAATTTTTTTGATTGATGATTTTGCTGACACTAATCATATTTGGATGCACAAAAATTGTGTTTGATATGTTTTGCAGACTGAAAGGGGTGAATCTTCATCCCAAGCTCGCAATGCTCCTGCTGAGAATACGGAACAACCGGAGGTGGATAACTACTACAAAAAGATATACCTCATCCAGTCATGACATTTTCAGATATGCACTTGGAAGATTTGCACCCGAACTTGAGATTTGACAGACGTTGGATAGATTATCCAAAATACCAAAGGGGTTTGCATACTCTTCATTCTAAAGCTGTTGAAGTACCTAGGGTAATAGAATGGGCACCGTTAGAAGCTGTAGAATTAGCCGGGCCAATTAGGGAATTACTTACACAGAGGTATGGTAATTCTACTTTTAACGATTGGGTACGTTTATTCAACATGTGTAGACCTGTATATAAAGTATGGTGTGAAGAATTATTGTGTAGTATAGAAATAAATGATCGGGTAGTTAGTTTAACCGATCGATCTTTTATTAGATTTTTGTTAGGAGGT